>NC_069501.1:28874887-29097387 GCF_027579735.1 Bombina bombina
ATAGGGTGAGATCTTTATTATTACTATTCGGAGAGCAACTTTAATATTGTTATTATCCAGATCACATTAATTGAGGATCTATACAGGCCGAATTAACTTATTTTGTGATCTCAATAATTTATCACACTGATTAATGGTACCGGTGTGCATTTTAATGTGTATGTTACTCAACCAAACAATTTCGTTTTTTTATGTTTTATAATTAATAAAGGTTATATTTTATTAATTCTGTTTGGAAATCCCTGTTCCACAGTCAGGGCCCAGAGTGCTTTATATGCATACTTTTGGAAAATTGATATTCTCATACCAATTCTACTATGTGTTTGTAAAGGCTACTGATGACCTGGTCATTAATACTTATGTAGTGCAGTCACAACAAAGGTTACTGATGCCCTGGTTATTAATACTTATGTAGTGCAGTCACAACAAAAGGTTACTGATGCCCTGGTTATTAATACTTATGTAGTGCAGTCACAACAAAGGTTACTGATGCCCTGGTTATTAATACTTATGTAGTACAGTCATAACAAAGGTTACTGATGCCCTGGTTATTAATACTTATGTAGTGCAGTCACAACAAAGGTTACTGATGCCCTGTTTATTAATACATATGTAGTGCAGTCACAACAAAAGTTACTGATGCCCTGGTCATTAATACTTATGTAGTGCAGTTGCAACAAAGGTAACTGATGCCCTGGTTATTAATACTTATGTAGTGCAGTCACAACAAAGGTTACTGATGCCTTGGTTATTAATACATATGTAGTGCAGTCACAACAAAGGTTACTGATGCCCTGGTTATTAATATTTATGTAGTGCAGTCACAACAAAGGTTACTGATGCCCTGGTTATTAATACTTATGAAGTGCAGTCACAATAAAGGTTACTGATTCCCTAGTTATTAATACTTATGTAGTGCAGTCACAACAAAGGTTACTGATACCCTGGTTATTAATTCTTATGTAGTGCAGTCACAACAAAGATTACTGATGCCCTGGTTATTAATACATATGTAGTGCAGTCACAACAAAGATTACTGATGACCTGGTTATTAATACACATGTAGTACAGTCACAACAAAGGTTACTGATGCCCTAGTTATTAATACATATGTAGTACAGTCACAACAAAAATTACTGATGACCTGGTTATTAATACACATGTAGTACAGTCACAACAAAGGTTACCGATGCCCTGGTTATTAATACACATGTAGTGCAGTCACAACAAAGGTTACTGATGCCCTGGTTATTAATACTTATGTAGTGCAGTCACAACAAAGGTTACTGATGCCCTGTTTATTAATACATATGTAGTGCAGTCACAACAAAGGTTACTGATGTCCTGGTCATTAATACTTATTTAGTGCAGTCACAACAAAGGTTACTGATGCCCTGGTTATTAATACACATGTAGTACAGTCACAACAAAGGTTACTGATGCCCTGGTTATTAATACATATGTAGTGCAGTGACAACAAAGGTTACTGATGACCTGGTTATTAATACACATGTAGTACAGTCACAACAAAGGTTACCGATGCCCTGGTTATTAATACACATGTAGTGCAGTCACAACAAAGGTTACCGATGCCCTGGTTATTAATACACATGTAGTACAATCACATCAAAGGTTACTGATGCCCTGGTTATTAATACACATGTAGTACATTCACAACAAAAGTTACTGATGCCCTGGTCATTAATACTTATGTAGTACAGTCATAACAAATGTTACTGATGCCCTGGTTATTAATACTTATGTAGTACAGTCACAACAAAGGTTACTGATGCCCTGGTTATTAATACACATGTAGTACAGTCACAACAAAGGTTATACACAGAATAGGGTTAGTTTATTCACTTTATTCTGGCTACACAATCTCCAATTCCTTGTGAAGTCTATTTCGAAGCTATTAGTCTAGATAATGAATTTCACTGTTAACATTCGCTAGATTAGCTGTCTGTCATTCATTTCTTTCACGCAAGATTCACCAATCAGAGTGGAGCTGGGGCGTAACTTCCGGTTCACAGGGTTTAAATCCCCATAGATCTGGCAGCTCGCTGCCTTTGATAAAGCCCAATAGGGCAAAACGCGTCAGGGGAGAGTGGTGAACTTGTTCACACTCTATTTATGTGTGTAATTTAATTAGTCTGGTGCCTATTTCAGTTGTTGCTCTCGTATCTTTCCCACTATAGTTAACTCTGTTCACAGTCAGGGTTGTGCCAGACGTAGTTTAGCTGATATACTTACGTTAACATCCAAGGTTGTGCACACATGATAGCAGCTTTTACTTTAACAATTCCGTTACCGCAGCTCTGGCTGTACCATACTGTTATTAGTGTAGCCGTTGTGCTTACGCTAACTTTCTATGTTGTGATCAGATAACATTAGCCTCAATATTACCTTAACAATTACGTTACCGCAGACCTGGTTGTACCATACTGAGTTTAATGTGAATCACTCTTAGGGATCAGATTACCACTAGTGCCAGATTAGCGTTATCAATACTGAGTATGAAGTGTGTCTAACTTAGTATTAAACATATGATTATAATTATATATTTAAAACCCAAATAAGAGCACTTAATTCCAGAACATAAACTCTCTGACCATGTGTGTGAAAGTATGTAGAGAATAGTGAACCTAAGTTACATCACGCAAGTGACACAGTATACTCTTTTTACATTATATCAATATAGTAACTTATTTAAGTGATCGAACACAATATCATTCTATTTTAGTTTTATACTAATTCATACCATTCTCTTGATTAAGAGAATAGACTAACTAGTACACACCTGGCTAATAGTGTCACATAGAACTTAATTCAGGTTACAGCCAATTAGAATGACCGAGCATTTAACTATAGGGTGAGATCTTTATTATTACTATTCGGAGAGCAACTTTAATATTGTTATTATCCAGATCACATTAATTGAGGATCTATACAGGCCGAATTAACTTATTTTGTGATCTCTATAATTTATCACACTGATTAATGGTACCGGTGTGCATTTTAATGTGTATGTTACTCAACCAAACAATTTCGTTTTTTTATGTTTTATAATTAATAAAGGTTATATTTTATTAATTCTGTTTGGAAATCCCTGTTCCACAGTCAGGGCCCAGAGTGCTTTATATGCATACTTTTGGAAAATTGATATTCTCATACCAATTCTACTATGTGTTTGTAAAGGTTACTGATGCCCTGGTCATTAATACTTATGTAGTGCAGTCACAACAAAGGTTACTGATGCCCTGGTTATTAATACGTATGTAGTGCATTCACAACAAAGGTTACTGATGCCCTGGTTATTAATACTTATGTAGTACAGTCATAACAAAGGTTACTGATGCCCTGGTTATTAATACTTATGTAGTAAAGTCAGAACCAAGGTTACTGATGCCCTGGTTATTAATACTAATGTAGTGTAGTCACAACAAAGGTTACTGATGCCCTGGTCATTAACACTTATGTAGTACAGTCACAACAAAGGTTACTGATGCCCTGGTTATTAATACTTATGTAGTACAGTCAGAACAAAGGTTACTGATGCCCTGGTTATTAATACTTATGTAGAGCAGTCACAACAAAGGTTACTGATGCCCTGGTCATTAATACTTATGTAGTACAGTCACAACAAAGGTTACTGATGCCTTGGTTATTAATACACATGTAGTACAGTCACAAAAAAGGTTTCTGATGCCCTGGTTATTAATACATATGTAGTGCAGTCACAACAAAGATTACTGATGCCCTGGTTATTAATACACATGTAGTACAGTCACAGCAAAAGTTACTGATGCCCTGGTTATTAATACATATGTAGTGCAGTCACAACAAAGGTTACTGATGCCCTGGTTATTAATACACATGTAGTACAGTCACAAGAAAGGTTACTGATGCCCTGGTTATTAATACTTATCCACAACAAAGGTTACTGATGCCCTGGTTATTAATACATATGTAGTGCAGTCACAACAAAGGTTACTGATGCCCTGGGTATTAATACATATGTAGTGCAGTCACAACAAAGGTTACTGATGCCCTGGTTATTAATACACATGTAGTACAGTCACAACAAAGGTTACTGATGCCCTGGTTATTAATACACATGTAGTACAGTCACAACAAAGGTTACCGATGCCCAGGTTATTAATACTTACGTAGTGCAGTCACAAAAAAGGTTACTGATGCCCTGGTTATTAATACTTATGTAGTGCAGTCACAACAAAGGTTACTGATGCCCTCGTCATTAATACTTATGTAGTACAGTCACAACAAAGGTTACTGATGCCCTGGTTACTTATTTAGTACAGTCAGAACAAAGGTTACTGATGCCCTGGTTATTAATACTTATGTGGTGCAGTCACAACAAAGGTTACTGATGCCCTGGTCATTAATACTTATGTAGTACAGTCACAACAAAGGTTACTGATGCCCTGGTTATTAATACACATATAGTACAGTCACAACAAAGGTTACTGATGTCCTGGTTATTAATACATATGTAGTGCAGTCACAGCAAAGGTTACTGATGCCCTGGTTATTAATACACATGTAGTACAGTCACAGCAAAGGTTACTGATGCCCTGGTTATTAATACACATGTAGTACAGTCATAACAAAGGTTACTGATGCCCTGGTTATTAATACTTATGTAGTGCAGTCACAACAAAGGTTACTGATGCCCTAAGTTATTAATACATATGTAGTGCAGTCACAACAAAGGTTACTGATGCCCTGGTTATTAATACACATGTAGTACAGTCACAACAAAGGTTACTGATGCCCTGGTTATTAATACATATGTAGTGCAGTGACAACAAAGGTTACTGATAACCTGGTTATTAATACACATGTAGTACAGTCACAACAAAGGTTACCGATGCCCTGGTTATTAATACACATGTAGTGCAGTGACAACAAAGGTTACCGATGCCCTGGTTATTAATACACATGTAGTACAGTCACATCAAAGGTTACTGATGCCCTGGTTATTAATACACATGTAGTACAGTCACAACAAAAGTTACTGATGCCCTGGTCATTAATACTTATGTAGTACAGTCACAACAAATGTTACTGATGCCCTGGTTATCAATACTTATGTAGTACAGTCACAACAAAGGTTACTGATGCCCTGGTTATTAATCATGTAAAAATCTGTTTTTTAGTCAAGTGAGATACAGCTTCAGTTTCAAAGGTTACTGATGCCCTGGTTATTAATACACATGTAGTACAGTCACAACAAAGGTTATACACAGAATAGGGTTAGGTTATTCACTTTATTCTGGCTACACAATCTCCAATTCCTTGTGAAGTCTATTTCGAAGCTATTAGTCTAGATAATAAATTTCACTGTTAACATTCGCTAGATTAGCTGTCTGTCATTCATTTCTTTCACGTAAGATTCACCAATCAGAGTGGAGCTGGGGCGTAACTTCCGGTTCACAGGGTTTAAATCCCCATAGAACTGGCGGCTCGCTGCCTTTGATAAAGCCCAATAGGGCAAAACGCGTCAGGGGAGAGTGGTGAACTTGTTCACACTCTATTTATGTGTATAATTTAATTAGTCTGGTGCCTATTTCAGTTGTTACTCTCGTATCTTTCCCACTATATAGTTAACTCTGTTCACAGTCAGGGTTGTGCCAGACGTAGTTTAGCTGATATACTTACGTTAACATCCAAGGTTGTGCACACATGATAGCAACCTTTACTTTAACAATTCCGTTACCGCAGCTCTGGCTGTACCATACTGTTATTAGTGTAGCCGTTGTGCTTACGCTAACTTTCTATGTTGTGATCAGATAACATTAGCCTCAATATTACCTTAACAATTACGTTACCGCAGACCTGGTTGTACCATACTGAGTTTAATGTGAATCACTCTTAGGGATCAGATTACCACTAGTGCCAGATTAGCGTTATCAATACTGAGTATGAAGTGTGTCTAACTTAGTATTAAACATATGATTATAACTATATATTTAAAACCCAAATAAGAGCACTTCATTCTAGAACATAAACTCTCTGACCATGTGTGTGAAAGTATGTAGAGAATAGTGAACCTAAGTTACATCACGCAAGTGACACAGTATACTCTTTTTACATTATATCAATATAGTAACTTATTTAAGTGATCGAACACAATATCATTCTATTTTAGTTCTATACTAATTCATACCATTCTCTTGATTAAGAGAATTTAATAGATTAACTAGTACAAACCTGGCTAATAGTGTCACATAGAACTTAATTCAGGTTACAGCCAATTAGAATGACCGAGAATTTAACTATAGGGTGAGATCTTTATTATTACTATTCGGAGAGCAACTTTAATATTGTTATTATCCAGATCACATTAATTGAGGATCTATACAGGCCGAATTAACTTATTTTGTGATCTCAATAATTTATCACACTGATTAATGGTACCGGTGTGCATTTTAATGTGTATGTTACTCAACCAAACAATTTCGTTTTTTTATGTTTTATAATTAATAAAGGTTATATTTTATTAATTCTGTTTGGAAATCCCTGTTCCACAGTCAGGGCCCAGAGTGCTTTATATGCATACTTTTGGAAAATTGATATTCTCATACCAATTCTACTATGTGTTTGTAAAGGCTACTGATGACCTGGTCATTAATACTTATGTAGTGCAGTCACAACAAAGGTTACTGATGCCCTGGTTATTAATACTTATGTAGTGCAGTCACAACAAAAGGTTACTGATGCCCTGGTTATTAATACTTATGTAGTGCAGTCACAACAAAGGTTACTGATGCCCTGGTTATTAATACTTATGTAGTACAGTCATAACAAAGGTTACTGATGCCCTGGTTATTAATACTTATGTAGTGCAGTCACAACAAAGGTTACTGATGCCCTGTTTATTAATACATATGTAGTGCAGTCACAACAAAAGTTACTGATGCCCTGGTCATTAATACTTATGTAGTGCAGTTGCAACAAAGGTAACTGATGCCCTGGTTATTAATACTTATGTAGTGCAGTCACAACAAAGGTTACTGATGCCTTGGTTATTAATACATATGTAGTGCAGTCACAACAAAGGTTACTGATGCCCTGGTTATTAATATTTATGTAGTGCAGTCACAACAAAGGTTACTGATGCCCTGGTTATTAATACTTATGAAGTGCAGTCACAATAAAGGTTACTGATTCCCTAGTTATTAATACTTATGTAGTGCAGTCACAACAAAGGTTACTGATACCCTGGTTATTAATTCTTATGTAGTGCAGTCACAACAAAGATTACTGATGCCCTGGTTATTAATACATATGTAGTGCAGTCACAACAAAGATTACTGATGACCTGGTTATTAATACACATGTAGTACAGTCACAACAAAGGTTACTGATGCCCTAGTTATTAATACATATGTAGTACAGTCACAACAAAGATTACTGATGACCTGGTTATTAATACACATGTAGTACAGTCACAACAAAGGTTACCGATGCCCTGGTTATTAATACACATGTAGTGCAGTCACAACAAAGGTTACTGATGCCCTGGTTATTAATACTTATGTAGTGCAGTCACAACAAAGGTTACTGATGCCCTGTTTATTAATACATATGTAGTGCAGTCACAACAAAGGTTACTGATGTCCTGGTCATTAATACTTATTTAGTGCAGTCACAACAAAGGTTACTGATGCCCTGATTATTAATACACATGTAGTACAGTCAGAACAAAGGTTAATGATGCCCTGGTTATTAATACACATGTAGTACAGTCACAACAAAGGTTACCGATGCCCTGGTTATTAATACTTATGTAGTGCAGTCACAACAAAGGTTACTGATGCCCTGGTTATTAAAAATTATGTAGTGCAGTCACAACAAATGTTACTGATGCCCTGGTTATTAATACACATGTAGTACAGTCACAACAAAGGTTACTGATGCCCTGGTTATTTATACATATGTAGAGCAGTCACAACAAAGGTTACTGATGCCCTGGTTATTAATACTTATGTAGTGCAGTCACAACAAAGGTTACTGATGCCCTGGTTATTAATACATATGTACTGCAGTCACAACAAAGGTTACTGATGCCCTGGTTATTAATACACATGTAGTACAGTCACAACAAAGTTTACTGATGCCCTGGTTATTAATACACATGTTGTACAGTCACAACAAAGATTACTGATGACCTGGTTATTAATACACATGTAGTGCAGTCACAACAAAGTTTACTGATGCCCTGGTTATTAATACACATGTAGTACAGTCACAACAAAGGTTACCAATGCCCTGGTTATTAATACACATGTAATGCAGTCACAACAAAGGTTACCGATGCCCTGGTTATTAATACTTATGTAGTGCAGTCGCAACAAAGGTTACTGATGCCCTGGTTATTAATACTTATGTAATGCAGTCACAACAAAGGTTACTGATGCCCTGGTTATTAATAATTATGTAGGTCAGTCACAACAAAGGTTACTGATGCCCTGGTCATTAATACTTATGTAGTGCAGTCACAATAAAGGTTACTGATACCCTGGTTATTAATACTTATGTAGTGCAGTCACAACAAAGGTTACTGATTCCCTGGTTATTAATTCTTATGTAGTGCAGTCACAACAAAGGTTACTGATGCCCTGGTTATTAATACTTATGTACTGCAGTCACAACAAAGGTTACTGATGCCCTGGTTATTAATACATATGTAGTGCAGTCACAACAAAGGTTACTGATGCCCTAGTTATTAATACACATGTAGTACAGTCATAACAAAGGTTACTGATGGCCTGGTTATTAATCTTATGTAGAGCAGTCACAACAAAGGTTACTGATGCCCTGGTAATTAATACTTATGTAGTGCAGTCACAACAGGTTACTGATGCCCTGGTTATTAATACTTATGTAGTGCAGTCACAACAAAGGTTACTGATGCCCTGGTTATTAATACTTATGCAGTGCAGTCACAACAAAGGTTACTGATGCTCTGGTTATTAATACTTATGTAGTGCAGTCACAACAAAGGTTACTGATGCCCTGGTTATTAATACACATGTAGTACAGTCACAACAAAGGTTACTGATGCCCTGGTTATTAATACTTATGTAGTGCAGTCACAATAAAGGTTACTGATGCCCTGGTTATTAATACTTATGTAGTGCAGTCACAACAAAAGTAGTGATACCCTGGTTATCAATACACATGTAGTACAGTCACATCAAAGGTTACTGATGTCCTGGTTATTAATACTTATGTAGTGCAGTCACAACAAAGGTTACTGATGCCCTTGTCATTAATACTTATGTAGTGCAGTCACAACAAAGGTTACTGATGCCCTGGTTATTAATACTTATGTAGTGCAGTCACAATAAAGGTTACTGATGCCCTGGTTATTAATACATTAGGGTAGGGAATTTTATTATTTTGGGGGCTTTTTATTTTATTAGGGGGATTAGATTAGGTGTAATTAGTTTAAAATATTGTAATTTCTTTTTTATTTTCTGTAATTAAGTTTTTTTTTCCATAATTTAGTTTATTTAATTTAATTGTAATTAATTGTAGGTAGTTTAGGTAATTAATTTAATTATAGAGTAGTGTTAGGTGTTATTTTAACTTAGGTTAGGGTTTATTTTACAGGTACTTTTGTATTTGTTTTAGCTACGTAGTTATTAAATAGTTAATAACTATTTAATAACTATTGTGGCTAGTTAAAATAAATACAAACTTGCCTGTAAGATAAAAATAAATCCTAAAATAGCTACAACGTAACTATTAGTTATATTGTAGCTATATTAGGGTTTATTTTATAGGTAAGTATTTAGTATTAAATAGGAATAATTTATTTAATTATAGTAATTTTATTTAGATTTATTAAAAATAGATTTAAATTAGGGGGTGTTAGGGTTAGGGTTAGGTTTAGGGGTTAATACATTTAATATAGTAGCGGCGACGTTGGGGGCGGCAGATTAGGGGTTAATAATTGTAGGTAGGTGGCGGCGACGTTAGGGACGGCAGATTAGGGGTTAATAACAAATTTTATAGTGTTTGCGAGGCGGGAGTGCGGCGGTTTAGGGGTTAATACATTTATTATAGAGGCGGCGATGTCCGGTCGGCAGATTAGGGTTTAATAACTGAAGTTAGGTGGCGACGACATTGGGGCGGCAGATTAGGGGTTAATAAATATAATGTAGGTGTCGGCGATGTTAGGGACAGCAGATTAGGGGTTCATAGGTATAATGTAGGTAGCGGCGATGTCCGATCGGCAGATTAGGGGTTAAATAATTTTATTATAGTGTTTGCGATGTGGGGGGGGCTCGGTTTAGGGGTTAATAGGTAGTTTATGGGTGTTAGTGTACTTTTTAGCACTTTAGTTAAGAGCTTTATGTTCCGGCGTTAGCCCATAAAACTCTTAACTACTGACTTTTATATGCGGTAGGAGTCTTGGAGGTAGAGGCTGTACCCCGGACCGTCTTTATTATTGACTGGACCCTGGGCAAAAATTTTCTTGGGCCCCCCACCCCATGCAATTTCGCTCTCCACCCCAACATCCCAAAAAACAACTAAATCAATTTTTTTTTTTTAATTATTAGCCTAGCAGTGGATGATTCACTGCTGGGCTAATCATTTTTAAAAAATGAAATAAATTGCAATATGTGAAACTGGACCAAAGTAGTACTAATAAGTAAATAAATATATAAATTCCTCCACTGTGGATTCATTTAATATTCTTTTGAATGTGATTCTGGTGTGAGATTAGCTGGTTAAAGAGATTTAGGGCAGCCAACAGGAGCAAAGCAAGGTAAAGACTGAGGAGGAAGCATGGAGGTGCAGACAAATATAAGTTTACTGACTGGAATAGCATAACTACTATGGGAAGCTGTAAAATCTGAGACAGAGAGAAAACAAAAACTATAAAAATAAACCTTACATTAATGTTTGAAATATCAACATGACACTATACATCAGCCACAGCAGCACATGTCACTTCTTTGCTAGGAACAAGTTCCCTCTCACCCTGCACTAGACAATGCTGCATGGGAAAGGGGCGTGTGTGCACTCACTTATTCTTCCCACTGACACCTTCCTACAAAGCACTGTTCCCCTAACAAACTTCAGTTAGTTGTTCTTAGGGCCACAGCAGAAAGAGCAGGGCTAAAGGGACCAACAGACTGGATGCTGTCTGCTCAAGGCTGCATGGATACAGTATGAGATGAGTCACACAGCCTCAAGACTGAAGAGAGCAGTGTATGCAGCTTCACAGATGCTCAAATCCTCACGTGCCTGCTGCTCCAGCTTTCTGCTGCATGCGCCTACAGTTAGCCCTACCCAGAAACAATCCCCACCACCATAGCAGTTACCTGGTAACAGTGGTAACCCCAGGAGGACCTTTTCTGATGCAGTGGGAATGGCTGGATGCCGAGTTAGAGCTTTGCATTCAGTGCTGCACAGTGCACATCTAAAACAGCACATGGCAATAGCTTGGCATGTCACAAGACACCAACACGGTCTGGCACAGTTTTTTAAAAAAAAATATATATAAGCAGAGTACTTTTGACTGTGACAGTATTAGGACTGAATGTGTGTGTTCCCCATGTCACATCAGCAGTCTGGTATGAACCATTTTTTTAAGGACTCTTGGGCCCCTCAAAAGAGACTTGGCCCTAGGCAGCTGCCCCTTTTCCCCTTTGTTAAAGACGTCCCTGGCTGTACCACTAACTTCTACCAAGACTTGTAATACCAGCGTTAGGAAAATCCCATTAAAAAGATAGGATACGCAATTGACGTAAGGGGATTTGCGGTATGGAAAAGTTGCGGAAGAAAAGTGAGCGGTACAACTTTACCTGCCAAACTCGTAATACCAGCGGGCGTTAAAAAGCAGCGTTAGGACCCCTTAACGCTGCTTTTTAAGGCTAACGCCAAACTCGTAATCTAGCCGTTAATGTGCTCCCCCTGCTCCCTGCTAACTTCGCTCTAAGGAGCGAAGTGTCCCTATCCACCGAGCTCCAATACTTTTACTTTTAATAATCATTCCACTGGGGCAGCCTTGCGAGAGTCAGTGAGAAAAAGTGGCTTTGAGCAGGCAAAGTTTATATCATCGAGCTCTTAGAGAATCTTACCTGAGCAGAGAGCTTTGAGCAGAGAGTTTTAGAGAATCTCACCTGAGCAGAGAGTTTTAGAAAATCTCACCTGAGCAGAGAGATTTATAGAATCTCACCTGAGCAGAGAGCTTTAGAGAATCTCACCTGAGCGGAGAGCTTTAGAGAATCTCATCTGAGCAGAGAGCTTTAGAGAATCTCACCTGAGCGGAGAGCGTTAGAGAATCTCACCTGAGCAGAGAGATTTAGAGAATCTCACCTAAGCGGAGAGCTTTAGAGAATCTCACCTTAGAGGAGAGCTTTAGAGAATCTCACCTGAGCAGAGAGCTTTAGAGAATCTCATCTAAGCAGAGAGCTTTAGAGAATCTCACCTGAGCAGAGAGTTATGCACCACCTTTAGATCAGTTATGCACCACCTTTAGATCAGTTATGCACCACCTTTAGACCAGCTATGCACCACCTTTAGACCAGTTATGCACCACCTTTAGACAAGGGCTAAGCACCACCTTTAGACCAGTTATGCACCACCTTTAGACCAGCTGTGCACCACCTTTAGACCAGTTATGCACCACCTTTAGATCAGTTATGCACCACCTATAGATCAGTTATGCACCACCTTTAGACCAGCTATGCACCACCTTTAGACCAGTTATGCACCACCTTTAGACCAGTTATGCACCACCTTTAGACCAGTTATGCACCACCTTTAGACCAGTTATGCACCACCTTTAGACCAGTTATGCACCACCTTTAGATCAGTTATGCACCACCTTTAGATCAGTTATGCACCACCTTTAGATCAGTTATGCACCACCTTTAGACCAGCTATGCACCACCTTTAGACCAGCTATGCACCACCTTTAGACCAGTTATGCACCACCTTTAGACAAGCGCTAAGCACCACCTTTAGACCAGTTATGCACCACCTTTAGACTAGCTGTGCACCACCTTTAGTCCATCTATGCCCTGGTTTCTCAACAGCCGGGCCGTGGCCCAGTACCGGGCCGTGATAGCCCTGCTGGTGGGCCCTGACCTGTCATGCCCCACTGCACACTCTTACCCCACTGCAAACCAGGTGCAGACTGAGACCAATCAAGGCCCCAGGAACACTGTCTCACACTGACCAAAATGTATTAAATGGTATGCAAATGTACATGGTAACCTTCCTGCCCTGCCCCCAACAGGCCCCTCATCCTACAGAGCCAGGAGCCCCAACATTAAGGGCCAGAGAAAGGGCACCCAACCTCCAGGGCCAGACCCCACACTCCATGGCCCTCACAGCGACAGACCCCTGCCAGGGCCCCCCTAAACCCATACTTATTTGCTTAGTTACTGATAGGGCAACTGAAAACTCCAGCTTAAGGAATGCACCAAGATCCGTGGAGATACCATTTGTGGGCCCCCCTACTTGCTGGTCCCTCGGCCCAGGTCCTATTTGCCTGGCTGATCAGCCCGCCCCTGCTGCTCACTATATATAGATATATATATATATATATATATATATATATATATATATATATATATATATATGTGTATATATATATGTATATATAAATATATAAAGTTCACTTTGGTTGAGAACCACTGATCTATGCACCACCTTTAGACCATCTATGCACCACCTTTAGACCAGTTATGCACCACCTTTAGACCAGTTATGCACCACCTTTAGACCAGTTATGCACCATCTTTAGACCAGTTATGCACCACCTTTAGATCAGTTATGCAGCACCTTTAGACCAGTTATGCAGCACCTTTAAAACAGTTATACATCACCTTTAGACCAGTTATGCACCACCTTTAGACCAGTTATGCACCACCTTTAGACCAGTTATGCACCACCTTTAGACCAGTTATACACCACCTTTAGACCAGTTATGCACCATCTTTAGACCAGTTATGCACCACCTTTAGACCAGCGCTAAGCACCATCTCTGTCTCCTTGAAGAGCATACAAGGCATTGTGAAACCTAAGCTGTTATTCAAAACGTGCTGCTCCCTGTAATCCTGCTGCCCTAGGCCAGAATACGCTCGTGGCTCTAACACACTGCACTTTTACATCCCTTTAACTTCACCTTTTTCATACAAAAGAACAGAGTTTAAACAGCGCTGTTTCATTTGCATCACACACATTTGTTGTGTTTAATGTCTCTTTCATTTCACTTACAGCATCGGCAGCAGAAGCCATTACATTTTAGCTTAATACTGTTCCTGAAAAGATGTTCTTCAAAAAATAAAACTGAATATGTATTAACCTTTATACACTGTCTGCCTCAGATGTCAGGCTGCCCATCAGCCTGTCTTTAAACTTTTTTTAATGGGGTTGACTTTGTACCCTCTATTTTCACAACATGAAATGAAATATTATGCTTATATTCTGAAGAAGTGATGCCTCTAACTAGGGCTGCACGATTAACCGTACATGCGTTTTTTAAACCGCGATTAATCGCCGCTGTTTAAAAACCGCGAGAGTATGTGATTAAAAAAAAAAAAAAATTTCTTTAATCTTCATGAAAACGGAGGCGGAGAGGGAGGATGAGAGGCGGGCCAGGGTGTTGCCGTGGGCGGACCTGAGAATGCCCGCAAAACGGCCATTTTTGCAGAGAATTATGAGTGTGTGGCAGCAACTGGCTTTCATCCTGACCTGCAGTCATCTGGGAGTAGTTAGGCGGTGGTCAAGCGGTGGTGTGGCTGTGGGACAGCTTAAAGTTGTGAGCAATAAAGTGAGTATAAAAAAAAAAACTTTTAAAGTGCACTTTTTTTTCTGTGATGCATGTGAAATTGTGTATGTAAACATTGGGATTTAGATAACATGTTTATTCATTAAGGGTTGCACTTGCTACTATACTACTTGCTTGTAGGATGTATTGCTTTGTGAAATTTGTGAATTTATATTATTTATGTTACATACAGTTAAAAACTTAAAATAATAATTTAATATTACAGAACAGTCTCTAGCTCTACTCCATCATCAGAATGTATAGAGGTCAGAGGATGATAATATTAATGATATAGAATTTAGATAATAATGAGATAGTTACTTTTTAATAGAATTACTGATTTAGATTACCAGAAGATAGATCATCAATCTCCTAAACAGTACACAGTGGTGCAGTCAGTGAGTGCACATATTTTTCTTTTGTATAATATTTTTTATTTACATTACCATTACCCATTTTGCAGTCCAGTAGTGTACCATAAGTTATAACACAAATCATTTTTAATAAATAATAAAAAAAGATCTCTTCTCTTATGATATTAGTTTATGTTCCACTTCCCAAATAAGTTAAATTGGTGTAATTATATGTTTATTTTTTATTTATGGATGGATGCATTGCTGCAGCTGATGCAAGTGCAAATAAAGTAATATTTTTTTTATTTAAAATAAAATAAAATAAAATAATTTTTTAATGTAGCTCAGCCTCTGCAATTAATGCAAGTCAGATTGTTTTTTTATGATTGATGCTTGCTAGGCTAGTGCTGCAGCCTGAAACAATACAAAATCATTAATGGTTTGGTGAGCATTGGCAAAAATATCAAAATTAGCAGCATGATGCTTAAATGTGCAAGGCATTCATTGTGTCAAGTCTGCAATACCCTATTAACTGTCCATGTGCATTGTGCAGCCACAAAATAGCAGCCCTATAAGTACACCTAACCAATGGTGTTTAAGAAAAAAAAATAGCTAAGCTAATAAAATATAAGTCAATTTAATTTCAAATGTTACTTGCTTAGGATGCCATGCCATGCTCTATTGCTCTTGAACACAAAACAAATTAATTAAATGTAGAAAAAACAAAACTTATGCTTACCTGATAAATTTCTTTCTTTTGCGATGTACCGAGTCCACGATTTCATCCTTACTTGTGGGATATTGTCCTTCCTAAAAGGAAGTAGCAAAGAGAGCACCACAGCAGAGCTGTCTATATAGCTCCCCCCTTAACTCCACCCCCCAGTCATTCGACCGAAGGCCAAGGAAGAAAAGGAGAAACTATAAGGTGCAGAGGTGACTGAAGCTTACATAAAAAAATACTATCTGTCTTGAATAGACAGGGCGGGCCGTGGAGTCGGTACATCGCAAAAGAAAGAAATTTATCAGGTAAGCATAAATTTTGTTTTCTTTTGCATGATGTACCGAGTCCACGGATTCATCCTAACTTGTGGGATACCAATACCAAAGCTTTCGGACGCGGATGAAGGGAGGGACAAGACAGGAACCTAAACGGAAGGCACCACTGCTTGCAAAACCTTTCTCCCAAAAATAGCCTCCGAAGAAGCAAAAGTATCAAATTTTGAAAATTTGGAAAAGGTATGCAGTGAAGACCACGTCGCAGCCTTACAAATCTATTCAACAGATGCATCATTTTTAAAAGCCCATGTGGAAGCTACCGCTCTAGTAGAATAAGCTGTAATCCTTTCAGGAGGCTGCTGTCCAGCAGTCTCATAAGCCAAACGGATGATGTTTTTCAGCCAAAAGGAAAGAAAAGTCGCCGTAGCCTTTTGACCCCTACGCTTTCCAGAATAGACAACAAACAAAGAAGATGTTTGCCGAAAATCTTTGGTTTCCTGCAAATAAAATTTCAAAGCACGAACCACGTCCAAATTGTGCAACAGACGTTCCTTCTTACAAGAAGGATTAGGACACAGAGAAGGAACAACAATTTATTGATTGATATTCCTGTTAGTAACAACCTTAGGTAGGAACCCAGGCTTGGTACGCAAAACCACCTTATCAGCATGGAACACCAGATAAGGTGAGTCACATTGTAATGCAGATAGTTCAGAAACTCTTCGAGCTGAAGAGATAGCAACTAGGAACAAAACTTTCCAAGATAAAAGCTTAATATCTATGGAATGCATGGGTTCAAACGGAACCCCTTGAAGAATTCTAAGAACTAAATTTAGACTCCATGGCGGAGCAATAGGTTTAAACACAGGCTTAATTCTAACTAAAGCCTGACAAAAAGCCTGAACGTCTGGAACATCTGCAACAAAATAGACAGAGCAGATATCTGTCCCTTTAGGGAACTAGCTGATAATCCTTTCTCCAATCCCTCTTGGAGAAAAGACAAAATCCTAGGAATCCTGATTTTACTCCAGGAGAAGCCTTTGGATTCACACCAAAAAAGATATTTACGCCATATCTTATGATAAATTTTCCTGGTAACAGGCTTTTGAGCCTGAATCAAGGTATTTATGACTGACTCAGAGAAACCCCGCTTTGATAGAATCAAGCGTTCAATCTCCAAGCAGTCAGTTGCAGAGAAATTAGATTTGGATGCTTGAATGGACCTTGAATCAGAAGGTCCTGTCTCAATGGCAGAGACCATGGTGGAAGGGTTGACATGTCCACCAGGTCTGCATACCAAGTCCTGCGTGGCCACGCAGGCGCTATCAAAATCACCGATGCTCTCTCCTGTTTGATTCTGGCAATCAGACGTGGAAGGAGAGGGAAAGGTGGAAACACATAAGCCAGGTTGAACAACCAGGGTATTTCTAGAGCATCTATCAGTACAGCCTGAGGATCCCTTGACCTGGAGCCGTAACAAGGAAGCTTGGCGTTCTGATGAGACGCCATCAGATCCAACTCCACAATGGCTTCTAAACAAATTGAACAATGAGTTTCCTCAGTGTCAGACATGTTTAACAGACTAGTAATAAAGCCAGCAAGCTTGGAAAAACAGAATTTATGCTTACCTGATAAATTACTTTCTCCAAGTGTGTGTCCGGTCCACGGTGTCATCCTTACTTGTGGGATATTCTCTTCCCCAACAGGAAATGGCAAAGAGTCCCAGCAAAGCTGGTCACATGATCCCTCCTAGGCTCCGCCCACCCCAGTCATTCGACTGACGGACAGGAGGAAATATATATAGGAGAAACCATATGATACCGTGGTGACTGTAGTTAGAGAAAATAATTCATCAGACCTGATTAAAAAAACCAGGGCGGGCCGTGGACCGGACACACCGTTGGAGAAAGTAATTTATCAGGTAAGCATAAATTCTGTTTTCTCCAACATTGGTGTGTCCGGTCCACGGCGTCATCCTTACTTGTGGGAACCAATACCAAAGCTTTAGGACACGGATGAAGGGAGGGAGCAAATCAGGTCACCTAAATGGAAGGCACCACGGCTTGCAAAACCTTTCTCCCAAAAATAGCCTCCGAAGAAGCAAAAGTATCAAATTTGTAAAATTTGGCAAAAGTGTGCAGTGAAGACCAAGTCGCTGCCTTACATATCTGGTCAACAGAAGCCTCGTTTTTGAAGGCCCATGTGGAAGCCACAGCCCTAGTGGAGTGAGCTGTGATTCTTTCAGGAGGCTGCCGTCCGGCAGTCTCATAAGCCAATCGGATAATGCTTTTAAGCCAAAAGGAAAGAGAGGTAGAAGTCGCTTTTTGACCTCTCCTTTTACCAGAATAAACAACAAACAAGGAAGATGTTTGTCTGAAATCTTTAGTAGCCTCTAAATAGAATTTTAGAGCACGGACTACGTCCAAATTGTGTAACAAACGTTCCTTCTTTGAAACTGGATTCGGACACAAAGAAGGTACAACTATCTCCTGGTTAATATTTTTGTTGGAAACAACTTTCGGAAGAAAACCAGGCTTAGTACGCAAAACCACCTTATCTGCATGGAACACCAGATAGGGCGGAGAACACTGCAGAGCAGATAACTCTGAAACTCTTCTAGCAGAAGAAATTGCAACCAAAAACAAAACTTTCCAAGATAATAACTTAATATCTACGGAATGTAAGGGTTCAAACGGAACCCCTTGAAGAACTGAAAGAACTAGATTTAGACTCCAGGGAGGAGTCAAAGGTCTGTAAACAGGCTTGATCCTAACCAGAGCCTGAACAAATGCTTGAACATCTGGCACAGCTGCCAGTCTTTTGTGAAGTAAAACAGATAAAGCAGAGATCTGTCCCTTCAGAGAACTTGCAGATAATCCTTTCTCCAAACCTTCTTGTAGAAAGGATAGAATCTTAGAAATTTTTATCTTGTTCCATGGGAATCCTTTAGATTCACACCAACAGATATATTTTTTCCATATTTTATGGTAAATTTTTCTAGTTACAGGCTTTCTAGCCTGAATCAGAGTATCTATTACAGAATCTGAAAACCCACGCTTTGATAAAATCAAGCGTTCAATCTCCAAGCCGTCAGTTGGAGGGAAACCAGATTCGGATGTTCGAATGGACCCTGAACAAGAAGGTCCTGTCTCAAAGGTAGCTTCCATGGTGGAGCCGATGACATATTCACCAGGTCTGCATACCAAGTCCTGCGTGGCCACGCAGGAGCTATCAAGATCACCGAGGCCCTCTCCTGATTGATCCTGGCTACCAGCCTGGGGATGAGAGGAAACGGTGGGAATACATAAGCTAGGTTGAAGGTCCAAGGTGCTACTAGTGCATCTACTAGAGTCGCCTTGGGATCCCTGGATCTGGACCCGTAGCAAGGAACCTTGAAGTTCTGACGAGATGCCATCAGATCCATGTCTGGAATGCCCCATAATTGAGTTATTTGGGCAAAGATTTCCGGATGGAGTTCCCACTCCCCCGGATGGAATGTCTGACGACTCAGAAAATCCGCTTCCCAATTTTCCACTCCTGGGATGTGGATCGCAGACAAGTGGCAGGAGTGATCCTCCGCCCATTGAATTATCTTGGTCACTTCTTTCATCGCCAGGGAACTCCTTGTTCCCCCCTGATGATTGATATATACAACGGTCGTCATGTTGTCTGACTGAAACCTTATGAATTTGGCCTTTGCTAGTTGAGGCCAAGCTCTGAGAGCATTGAATATCGCTCTCAGTTCCAGAATGTTTATCGGGAGAAGAGACTCTTCCCGAGACCATAGACCCTGAGCATTCAGGGATTCCCAGACCGCGCCCCAGCCCACTAGGCTGGCGTCGGTCGTGACAATGACCCACTCTGGTCTGCGGAAGCTCATTCCCTGTGACAGATTGTCCAGGGTCAGCCACCAACGGAGTGAATCTCTGGTCTTTTGATCTACTTGAATCGTCGGAGACAAGTCTGTATAATCCCCATTCCACTGTCTGAGCATGCACAGTTGTAATGGTCTTAGATGAATTCGTGCAAAAGGAACTATGTCCATTGTTGCAACCATCAATCCTATTACTTCCATGCACTGCGCTATGGAAAAACGAGGAACAGAATGAAGTACTTGACAAGAGCTTAGAAGTTTTGATTTTCTGACCTCTGACAGAAAAATCCTCATTTCTAAGGAATCTATTAGTGTTCCCAAGAAGGGAACTCTTGTTGACGGGGACAGAGAACTTTTTTCTTTGTTCACCTTCCATCCGTGAGATCTGAGAAAGGCTAGCACGATGTCCGTATGAGCCTTTGCTTTTGACATGGACGACGCTTGAATCAGGATGTCGTCCAAGTAAGGTACTACTGCAATGCCCCTTGGTCTTAGAACCGCTAGAAGGGACCCTAGTACCTTTGTGAAAATCCTTGGAGCAGTGGCTAATCCGAATGGAAGTGCCACAAACTGGTAATGCTTGTCCAGAAAAGCGAACCTTAGGAACTGATGATGTTCCTTGTGGATAGGAATATGTAGGTACGCATCCTTTAAATCCACGGTAGTCATAAATTGATTTTCCTGGATAGTAGGTAGGATCGTTCGAATAGTTTCCATTTTGAACGATGGTACCCTGAGAAATTTGTTTAGGATCCTTAGATCCAAAATTGGTCTGAATGTTCCCTCTTTTTTGGGAACTATGAACAGATTGGAATAAAATCCCATTCCTTGTTCTCTTATTGGAACTGGATGCATCACTCCCATCTTTAACAGGTCTTCTACACAATGTAAGAATGCCTGTCTCTTTATTTGGTTTGAAGATAATTGAGACCTGTGGAACCTTCCCCTTGGGGGTAGTTCCTTGAATTCCAGGAGATAACCTTGAGAAACTATTTCTAGCGCCCAAGGATCCTGAACATCTCTTGCCCAAGCCTGAGCAAAGAGAGAAAGTCTGCCCCCACTAGATCCGGTCCCGGATCGGGGGTTATCCCTTCATGCTGTTTTGGTAGCAGTGGTAGGCTTCTTGGCCTGCTTACCCTTGTTCCAGCCTTGCATTGGTTTCCAGGCTAGTTGGGTTGTGAAGTATTACCCTCTTGCTTAGAGGATACAGAATTAGAGACTAGTCCGTTTCTGCGAAAGGGACGAAAATTAGGCTTATTTTTAGCCTTAAAAGACCTATCCTGTGGGAGGGCGTGGCCCTTTCCCCCAGTGATGTCTGAAATAATCTCTTTCAAATCAGGTCCAAATAATGTTTTACCTTTGAAAGGAATGTTAAGCAATTTTGTCTTGGAAGACACATCCGCTGACCAAGACTTTAGCCAAAGCGCTCTGCGCGCCACGATAGCAAACCCTGAATTTTTCGCCGCTAATCTAGCTAATTGCAAAGCGGCATCTAAAACAAAAGAGTTAGCCAATTTAAGTGCTTGAACTCTGTCCATAACCTCCTCATACGAAGATTCTTTACTGAGCGATTTTTCTAGTTCCTCGAACCAGAAACACGCTGCCGTAGTGACAGGAACAATGCATGAAATTGGTTGTAGAAGGTAACCTTGTTGTACAAAAATCTTTTTAAGCAAACCCTCTAATTTCTTATCCATAGGATCTTGAAAGCACAACTATCTTCGATAGGAATAGTAGTGCGTTTGTTTAGAGTAGAAACCGCCCCCTCGACCTTGGGGACTGTCTGCCATAAGTCCTTTCTGGGGTCGACTATAGGAAATAATTTCTTAAATATAGGGGGGGAACAAAAGGTATGCCGGGCCTTTCCCACTCTTTATTTACTATGTCCGCCACCCTCTTGGGTATAGGAAAAGCGTCGGGGGGCACCGGAACCTCTAGGAACTTGTCCATCTTACATAATTTCTCTGGAATGACCAAATTGTCACAATCATCCAGAGTAGATAACACCTCCTTAAGCAGTGCGCGGAGATATTCTAATTTAAATTTAAATGTCACAACATCAGGTTCAGCTTGATGAGAAATTTTTCCTGAATCTGAAATTTCTCCATCAGACAAAACCTCCCTCATGGCCCCTTGAGATTGGTGTGAGGGTATGTCAGAACAGTTATCATCAGCGTCCTCTTGCTCTTCAGTGTTTAAAACAGAGCAATCGCGCTTTCTCTGATAAGTAGGCATTTTGGATAAAAGATTTGCTATGGAGTTATCCATTACAGCCGTTAATTGTTGCATGGTAATAAGTATAGGCGCACTAGATGTACTAGGGGCCTCCTGTGTGGGCATAACTGGTGTAGACACATTGGCTTTCATACATATAGAACATAGCTTATCTGATGGTACAGACATGTTAAACAAGCTTAAACTTGTCAACAAAGCACAAAAAACGTTTTAAAATAAAACCGTTACTGTCACTTTAAATTTCAAACTGAAAACACTTTATTACTGAATATGTGAAAAAGTATGAAGGAATTGTTCACCACAGTGTCTTAAAGCATTAAAAGTATTGTACACCAAATTTCAGAGCTTTAACCCTTAAATTAACGGAACCGGAGCCGTTTTTACATTTAACCCCTATACAGTCCCAGCTATATGCTTTGCTGAGACCCAACCAAGCCCAGAGGGGAATACGATACCAAATGACGCCTTCTATAAGCTTTTTCAGTGATTCTTAGCTCCTGACACATGCATCTGCATGCCTTGCTCTCCAAAAACAACTGCGCATTAATGGCGCGAAAATGAGGCTCTGTCTATAACTAGAAAGGCCCCCATCTGAAAAAAGGTGTCCAACACAGTGCCTGCCGTTTTTCTAAACGTTCCCCAAGATTATAATACCAATTATTAGTTAGAATCTGCATAATATGCCTAGTAAAGCAATCGTTTTAGCCCAGAAAAATGTCTACCAGTTTTTAAGCCCTTTTTGAAGCCCTTTATTCTTTTATGTTTAACTAAGAAAATGGCTTACCGGTCCCCATGAGGGGAAATGACAGCCTTCCAGCATTACATGGTCTTGTTAGAAATATGGCTAGTCATACCTTAAGCAGAAAAGTCTGCTAACTGTTTCCCCCAACTGAAGTTACTTCATCTCAACAGTCCTGTGTGGAAACAGCAATCGATTTTAGTTACTGTCTGCTAAAATCATCTTCCTCTTACAAACAGAAATCTTCATCCTTTTCTGTTTCAGAGTAAATAGTACATGCCAGCACTATTTTAAAATAACAAACACTTGAAAGAAGAATAAAACTACACTTAAACACCAAAAAACTCTTAACCATCTCCGTGGAGATGTTGCCTGTGCAACGGCAAAGAGAATGACTGGGGTGGGCGGAGCCTAGGAGGGATCATGTGACCAGCTTTGCTGGGACTCTTTGCCATTTTCTGTTGGGGAAGAGAATATCCCACAAGTAAGGATGACGCCGTGGACCGGACACACCAATGTTGGAGAAACACTTTATTTAATGAAAAAAACACAATTTGCCAAAACTGTACTGTGCCTTTAAGAGAAAAAAAGGCATACAACTGCAAAACAGGTTAAAATTGCTTACATTTTTCTGAAATTTTAACAGTGTACCTACTAAGCTTTAGAAGTATTGCACCACAATTTAATAAGCAATAAACCCCCAAATGAAAAAAACAGATTGAAAAATGTCTAAAACTGGTTAAACACCCCTATAAGCACCTTGCCACAGCTCTGCTGTGGTCCTACCTGCCCTTAGGAACGATATTATGGGGTTAAAGCTTCGAATAGGCCCTCAGAAGATCATCAGGACCTCAATAGAAGTTGCTTGCTGCTTGTCTGTAAAACTAAATGCGCAACTGAGGCGCGAAAATAGGCCCCGCCCACCTCACTCGATGTTACTGGGGCCTACTCAAATCTAACAAACTTAGTTTGAAAACCATGTGGGTTATAACAAATCCAAAATAAGCCAAATGACCCCTCAAGCAAACGTCCCATAAACCTAAATGTTACTCCCAGAACACACAAATGTTTGTACCAATTTTACATAAACAAACTGAGTGCCCAAAATTTTTTTTTAGCCCTTTATGCAAGCTAGTAAAACCTCTTTCATACTAGGATTACTGCTTACCCTTCCCCTAATGGGGATACTGTCAGCCTTTCTGAGTTAACACAGTCTCTGCAGAAAAATGACTGAACATACCTCATTGCTGTATAGCAAGAACCGTTCCTCACACTGAAGTTTTCCTGTACTCCTTAGCTCATGTGGGAACAGCAGTGGACCTTAGTTACAAATGCTAAGATCATCATCCTCCAGGCAGAAATCTTCATCTATGTCCTGCCTGAGAGCAAATAGTACAACACCGGTCCCATTTAAAATAACAAACTCTTGATTGAAGATGAAATAAAAACTAACAGTTTAACACCTCTTCTCTTTACTCTTTCTGCTTAGAGCCAGCAAAGAGAATGACTGGGGGGTGGAGTTAAGGGGGGAGCTATATAGACAGCTCTGCTGTGGTGCTCTCTTTGCTACTTCCTGTCAGGAAGGACAATATCCCACAAGTTAGGATGAATCCGTGGACTCGGTACATCATGCAAAAGAAAAAGTGTTTTTTTACTTTTTTTGTCCCTCCCAGTCCATTACTGTTTCTGACTGTGTTGTTGACAACAATGAACAAACACAACACAGTCAGAAACAGTAATGGACTGGGAGGGACATCATCAAAGTAAAAAAAAAACACTTTTTTTATACATTTCAAATGTTCATTAATTTTTTTTGGCTTTCCAAAAAGTAGAACTTGTCTCCCTCCCACCACCACCGTATTCTAAAAATATTTTATGTTCATTGTTCAACCAAGAGCAAATACTGCCTGACAGTGCCTGTGTGTCATCTACTCAAATTCACCAAAGTCAGCCAACAGCTGTGGTTCCAGATTGCATCCTGTTTCTTCTTCTACAACAGCAAGGTCATCCACACATCCTGAAGCCTGTTTCTTCTTCTACAACAGCAAGGTCATCCACACATCCTGCAGCCTGTTTCTTCTTCTACAACAGCAAGGTCATCCACACATCCTGAAGCCTGTTTCTTCTTCTACAACAGCAAGGTCATCCACACATCCTGCAGCCTGTTTCTTCTTCTACAACAGCAAGGTCATCCACACATCCTGCAGCCTGTTTCTTCTTCTACAACAGCAAGGTCATCCACATCCTGCAGCCTGTTTCTTCTTCTACAACAGCAAGGTCATCCACATCCTAGTGCAACCTGTTTCTTCTTCTACAACAGCAAGGTCATCCACACATCCTGCAGCCTGTTTCTTCTTCTTCAACAGCAAGGTCATCCACATCCTGCAGCCTGTTTCTTCTTCTACAACAGCAAGGTCATCCACACATCCTGCAGCCTGTTTCTTCTTCTATAACAGCAAGGTCATCCACACATCCTGCAGCCTGTTTCTTCTTCTACAACAGCAAGGTCATCCACATCCTGCAGCCTGTTTCTTCTTCTACAACAACAAGGTCATCCACATCCTAGTGCAACCTGTTTCTTCTTCTACAACAGCAAGGTCATCCACACATCCTGCAGCCTGTTTCTTCTTCTACAACAGCAAGGTCATCCACATCCTGCAGCCTGTTTCTTCTTCTACAACAGCAAGGTCATCCACACATCCTGCAGCCTGTTTCTTCTTCTACAGCAGCAAGGTCATCCACATCCTAGTACAGCAGCCTGTTTCTTCTTCTACAACAGCATAGTCATCCTGCAGGTGTACTGCAACTCTGAAAGCCTCTGTCTTCTACAACAGCTAAGTCAGCCATTCAGCCAGTGTCTTCTACAACAGAAAGATCAGTCATCCAAAGCCAGTGTTTTCTTCAACTGCAAGGTTAGTCTCCTCCAGTGAAAGCCAGTGTTGCCTCAGTCTAAATAAAGATGAATATGAGCAACCCCATTGTTGTCGTCTTTAAAGTTTATATTTAAATCATTTCAATAAAGTGTATAAGCCTGTGGTCTCTTGTCTCTACTCAATCAAGGTGACTGCATCATCATTAAGTTAAGCAAGCCCATCGTTGTCTTCTTTATATTCAACTGCAGCTAGCCTGTGTTCTCTCTTCAATCAAGGTGACTGCTTAATCAAGCGAGCCCATAGTTGTCGTTTTTATATTCAAGTGCAGAAAGCCAGTGTTCTCTACTTCTCTTCAATCAAGGTGCCTGCATCATAGCACTAAGTATCAGGCTCAGCTTATTTTTTTCTTCTTTAAAGTGCAGCAAGCCTGTGTTCTCTCTTCAATCAAGGTGACAGCTTAATCAAACCCATCGTCTTCTTTATATTCAAGTGCAGCTAGCATATGTTCTCTCTTCAATCAAGGTGACTGTCACTGCATCATATAGCACATTGTTGTCCTCTCTTTATATTCAAGACTTTCAAGTGCCTGTGGTCTCTCTCTTGTCTTAATTGCAACAGAAGCATATCATCTATTCTATAATTATTAATCAAAATAAATTGTGTGATTCTAATCAAAAATCTTTAAGAAGCTTTTTTAAGACTGCTTCCGCTGCGTCATCTCTGCAACTTGAAGAAGCTATACTAGCATCATCAGAGCTAGGCTAACTGCATTATCAAGGCCATTCAATTGTTCTCTGTCTTTGTATTCAAGTGCAAGACTGTGGTCTAGTCTATTTGTGCCACAGTTGCCACTTGCCAATGACACCTGACTCTACTGATATTGGCAGTGTGTGTGGTAGTATAATCTACTGATTCTCCTCATATTTTTTGTGCCAGCTGGTATTGTGTGCGTGGTACATAAAATTTAAGATGAGTTTTGAAGAGCTGTCCGTGTCCAACAATAACGACGATGATGATGAAAATGATGATGATGTTGCTACAGAATTGTTGGTGCCAAAGAAAAATTCCACATCAGTTGTTTGGGAATATTTTTAATTCAGAAAAGAGGATGAGAAACAGAACGTAAAGTAATCTTCAAAACTTGTGCAACGAGTGTTGCAGCAAAACGAAGTAAAACATCAAACCTGTTCCAGCACCTTAAACAGCGGCATAAGGAAATCTTTGAACGATGTATGTAAAAAAAAAGTTATAGCAAAGTTTATATAACGCTACCAAGTGGATAAAATACTTTTTAAGCGTCGGAATGGTGTATACCAGGATACATATAATAGAGCACAGGTGAGATTAGTGCAGTTTAGCAATATATAACAAACACTTGACACGGCGGTCTCGTCAAATACTTCACCCGGACACCCGCATTTACCTATACCCTTCTTTACCTTTCCGTGAAGGCGGAAGCCTTCTACTTCTCTCGGCTAGGCTAACCTCTGTGTAGATGAAAGGGTAGCCACGCTATGGAGCGCGACCATCACTCTCTCTCCAACTCCGGTTCAGCTGCAAGCGTGTGCGGGACTTACCGATTGGACGTGACGTCAGCAATTCCTCCACATTCTCACCGGTCTGTATCCAATCAATGCCTCTGTATAGGCCAATGCTCCTCTATGTGCCGATGTGGTCTGGGACTTAATGAAGAGAGTTCCTCTGCTCCCAAAAATGTATCAAGAAAAAATGTGGCAAAGTCCCAGTTGTAGATAAATAAAAACAGAATTTTATTAGACTAGGGTTAAAACATGAAAAAAACATAATTTATGTAAGAACTTACCTGATAAATTCATTTCTTTCATATTAGCAAGAGTCCATGAGCTAGTGACGTATGGGATATACATTCCTACCAGGAGGGGCAAAGTTTCCCAAACCTTAAAATGCCTATAAATACACCCCTCACCACACCCACAATTCAGTTTAACGAATAGCCAAGAAGTGGGGTGATAAGAAAAAAGTGCGAAAGCATATAAAATAAGGAATTGGAATAATTGTGCTTTATACAAAAAAATCAAAACCACCACAAAAAAGGGCGGGCCTTATGGACTCTTGCTAATATGAAAGAAATGAATTTATCAGGTAAGTTCTTACATAAATTATGTTTTCTTTCATGTAATTAGCAAGAGTCCATGAGCTAGTGACGTATGGGATAATGATTACCCAAGATGTGGATCTTTCCACACAAGAGTCACTAGAGAGGGAGGGATAAAATAAAGACAGCCAATTCCTGCTGAAAATAATCCACACCCAGAATAAAATTTTTAATGAAAAAACATAAGCAGAAGATTCAAACTGAAACCACTGCCTGAAGTACGTTTCTACCAAAAACTGCTTCAGAAGAAGAAAACACATCAAAATGGTAGAATTTAGTAAAAGTATGCAAAGAGGACCAAGTTGCTGTTTTGCAAATCTGATCAACCGAAGCTTCATTCTTAAACGCCCAGGAAGTAGAAACTAACCTAGTAGAATGAGCTGTAATCCTTTGAGGCGGAGTGTTACCCGACTCAACATAGGCATGAAACCGGAAAAGATGACAAATAGACTAGAAGTCTTTCGGAAAGACTTAATAGCTTCAACATAATATTACAAAGCTCTAACAGCATCCAAAGAATGCAATGATTTCTCCTTAGAATTCATAGGATTAGGACATAATGAAGGAACCACAATTTCTCTACTAATGTTGTTAGAATTCACAACCTTAGGTAAAAAATTCAAAAGAAGTTCGCAGCACCGCCTTATCCTGATGCAAAATCAGAAAAGGAGACTCACAAAAAAGAGTAGATAATTCAGAGACTCTTCTGGCAGAAGAGATGGCCAAAAGAAACAAAACTTTCCAAGAAAGTAATATAATGACCAAAGAATGCATGGGTTCAAAAGGAGGAGCTTGAAGAGCCCCCAGAACCAAATTCAAACTCCAAGGAGGAGAAATTGACTTAATGACAGGTTTTATACGAACCAAAGCTTGTACAAAACAATGAATATCAGGAAGATTAGCAATCCTTCTGTGAAAAAGAACAGAAAGAGCAGAGATTTGTCTTTCAAGAAACTTGCAGACAAACCTTTATCTAAACCATCCTGAAGAAATATAAGTCTTCCAGACTCTATAATATATCTCTCTAGATACAGATTTACGAGCCTGTCACATAGTATCAATCACAGAGTCAGAGAAACCTCTTTGACCAAGAATCAAGCGTTCAAACTCCACACCTTAAAATTAAGGTTTTGAGATCCTGATGGAAAAAAGAACCTTGAGACAGAAGACTGGTCTTAACGGAAGAGTCCACAGCTGGCAAGAGGTCATCCGGACAAGATCCGCATACCAAAACCTGTGAGGCCATGCTGGAGCTACCAGCAGGACAAACGAGCATTCCTTAGAATATTGGAGAATACCCTTGGAAGAAGAACTAGAGGCGGAAAGATATAGGCAGGATGACACTTTTAAGGAAGAGATAATGCATCCACTGCCGCCGCCCGAGGATCCCTGGATCCGGACAGATACCAGGGAAGTTTCTTGTTTAGATGAGAAGCCATCAGATCTATTTCTGGGAGTTCCCACATTTGAACAATCTGAGGAAATACCTCTGGGTGAAGACCATTCGCCCAGGTGCAACGTTTGGCGACTGAGATAATCCGCTTTCCAATTGTCCATACCTGGGATATGAACCGCAGAGATTAGACAGGAGCTGGATTCCGCCCAAACCAAAATTTGAGATACTTCTTTCATAGCCAGAGGACTGTGAGTCCCTCCTTGATGATTGATGTATGCCACAGTTGTGACATTGTCTATCTGAAAACAAATGAACAACTCTCTCTTCAGAAGAGGCCAAGACTGAAGAGCTCTGAAATTGCACGGAGTTCCAAAATATTGATCGGAAATCTCACCTCCTGAGATTCCCAAACCCCTTGTGCCGTCAGATACCCCCACACAGCTCCCCAACCTGTAAGACTTGCATCTGTTGAGATTATAGTCCAGGTTGGAAGAACAAAGAAGCCCCCTGAACTAAACGATGGTGATCTGTCCACCATGTCAGAGAGTGTCGTATAATCGGTTTAAAGATATTAAGTGAGATATCTTTGAGTAATCCCTGCACCATTGGTTCAGCATACAGAGCTGAAGAGGTCGCATGTGAAAACGAGCAAAGGAGATCGCATCTGATGCGGCAGTCCTAAGACCTAAAATTTCCATGCATAAGGCTACCAAAGGGAATGATTGTGGCTGAAGGTTTTGACAAGCTGAAATCAAAGTTAAACTTCTCTTGTCTGACAAGGACAGAGTCATAGACACTGAATCTATTCTAGAAACCTAAAAAGGTTACCCTTGTCTGAGGAATCAATGAACTGATTGGTAAATGGATCCTCCAACCATGAACTTGAAGAAACAACACAAGTCGATTCATATGAGATTCTTCGAAAATGAGAAGACTGAGCAAGTACCCAGATATCGTCCAATAAGGAAATACCAAAACCCTGTTCTCTGATTACAGAAAGAAGGGCACCGAGAATCTTTGAAAAAAATTCTTGGAACTGAGGCTAGGCCAAACGGTAGAGCCACAAAACTGGTAATGCTTGTCTAAAAAGAGAATCTCAGACACTAAAAGTGATCTGGATGAATCGGAATATGCAGATACACATCCTGTAAATCTATTGTAGACATATAATGCCCTTGCTAAACAAAAGGCAGGACAGTCCTACAGAAACTGAATGTTGGTATCCTTACATAACGATTCAATATTGATAGATCCGGAACTGGTCTGAAGGAATTGACCTTCTTTGGTACAATGAAGAGATAAAATAAAACCCCAGCCCCTGTTCCAGAACTGGAACTGGCATAATTACTCCAGCCAACTCTAGATCTGAAACACATTTCAGAAATGCTGAGCCTTTGCTGTGTTAACTGGGACACGGGAAAGAAAAAAATCTCTTAGCAGGAGGCCTTAACTGAAGCCAATGCTGTACCTTTCTGAAACAATGTTCTAAAACCAGAAATTGAGAACGGAATTGATCAAAATTTCTTTGAAGAAAACGTAATCTGCCCCATACCAGCTGAGCTGGAATAAGGTCCGCACCTTCATGGGTACTTAGGAGCTGGCTATAGGTTTTCTATAAGGCTTGGATATATTCCAAACTGGAAATAGTTTCCAAACTGATACCGCTCCTGAGGATGAAGGATCAGGCTTTTGTTCCTTATTGTGAGGAAAGGAACGAAAAATGATTATTAGACCTAAATTTACCTTAGAATTTTTATCCTTTGGTAAAAAAGTTCCCTTCATTCCAGAAACAGTTGAAATAATAATTTATTACCCTGGAAAGAAAAGGAAAGCAAAGTAGACTTAGAAGACATATCAGCATTCCAAGTTTAATCCATAAAGCTTTTCTAGCTAAAATAGCTAGAGACATATACCTGACATCAACTCTAATGATATCAAAAGATGGTATCACCAATAAAATTATTAGCATGTTATAGAATAATAATAATGCTATAAAATTATGATCTGTTACTTGTTGCGCTAAAGCTTCTAACCAAAAAGTTGAAGCTGCAGCAACATCCGCTAAAAATATAGCAGGTCTAAGAAGATTACCTGAACATAAGTAAGCTTTTCTTAGAAAGGATTCAATTTTCCTATCTAAAGGATCCTTAAAATGAATTACTATCTACCGTAGGAATAGTAGCACATTTAGCAGGAGTAGAGACAGCCCCATAACCTTAGGGATTTTGTCCCAAAAAAAACTCTAATCTGTCAGATGGCACAGGATATAATTGCTTAAACGTTTAGAAGGAGTAAAAGAATTACCCAAATTATTCCATTCCCTGGAAATTACTTCAGAAATAGCATCAGGGAGATTAAACACTTCTGGAATAACTACAGGAGATTTAAAAACCTTAATTAAACGTTTAGATTTAGTATCAAGAGGACCAGAATCCTCTATTTCTAATGCAATTAATACTTCTTTAAATAAAGAACGAATAAATTCCATCTTGAACAAATACAAAGATTTATCAGCATCAACCTCTGAGACAGAAACCTCTGAACCAGAAGAACCATTATCAGTATCAGAATGATGATGTTCATTTAAAAATTCATCTGAAAAAAGCGAAGTTTTAAAAGACTTTTATGTAAACTAGAAGGAGAAATAACAGACATAGCCTTCTTAATGGATTTAAAAAATAAAATCTCTTATGTTTATCAGGAACACTCTGAAAATTAGATGTTGACGGAACAGCAACAGGTAATGTAACAGTACTAAAGGAAATTTTATCTGCATTAATAAGTTTGTCATGACATGCAATACAAACAACAGCTGGAGAAACAGATACCAAAAATTATAGCAGATACACTTAGCTTGATAGCTCCAGCACTAGACAGCGATTTTCCTGTAGTATCTTCTGACTCAGATGCAACGTGAGACATCTTGCAATATGTAAGAGAAAAAACAACATATAAAGCAAAATTGATCAAATTCCTTAAATGACAGTTTCAGGAATGGGAAAAAAATGCCAAAGAACAAGCTTCTAGCAACCAGAAGCAATGAAAAAATAAGACTTAAATAATGTGGAGACAAAAGCGACGCCCTTATTTTTTAGCGCCAAATAAGACGCCCACATTATTTGGTGCCTAAATGCTTTTGGCGCCAAAAATGACGCCACATCCGGAACGCCGACATTTTTGGCGCAAAATAACGTCAAAAAATGACACAACTTCCGGCGACACGTATGACGCCGGAAACGGAAAAGAATTTTTGCGCCAAAAAAGTCTGCGCCAAGAATGACGCAATAAAATGAAGCATTTTCAGCCCCCGCGAGCCTAACAGCCCACAGGAAAAAAAGAGTCAAATTTTTGAAGGTAAGAAAAAATGATTAATTCAAAAGCATTATCCCAAATATGAAACTGACTGTCTGAAAAATAAGGAAAGTTGAACATTCTGAGTCAAGGCAAATAAATGTTTGAATACATATATTTAGAACTTTATAAACAAAGTGCCCAACCATAGCTTAGAGTGTCACAGAAAATAAGATTTACTTACCCCAGGACACTCATCTACATGTTTGTAGAAAGCCAAACCAGTACTGAAACGAGAATCAGCAGAGGTAATGGTATATATAAGAGTATATCGTCGATCTGAAAAGGGAGGTAAGAGATGAATCTCTACGACCGATAACAGAGAACCTATGAAATAGACCCCGTAGAAGGAGATCACTGCATTCAAATAGGCAATACTCTCCTCACATCCCTCTGACATTCACTGCACGCTGAGAGGAAAACCGGGCTCCAACTTGCTGCGGAGCGCATATCAACGTAGAATCTAGCACAAACTTACTTCACCACCTCCATCAGAGGCAAAGTTTGTAAAACTGAATTGTGGGTGTGGTGAGGGGTGTATTTATAGGCATTTTAAGGTTTGGGAAACTTTGCCCCTCCTGGTAGGAATGTATATCCCATACGTCACTTGCTCATGGACTCTTGCTAATTACATGAAAGAAATAGTTGTTGTAAAAGCATAGAAAGGTCTAACGCGTTTCGGCTAGCTCTTGCCGTAATCATAGACCATGTCTAATGTATGTTTTACAGAGGCTTAAATAGGTGTCGAATTACATGTTAACCCAAATCAGCTGAATACTTAACCCTATCTAGCAATATGGAAAACTGCTATCTATGGTGAACTGCTCACAATATCTAAGATACAATCTCTCTTTATCTAATCTATTAACTCCGCATATATGTCAGTGAATATGTTACATATAGGTATACATAAATATATTTAACTCTCATATAATCAACAACGTTTACATTTTATGAGGATATATAATAAAGTATTAAACCTTAATGTGTTATACATATAGTTAATCAGATGAACATTGTATTGCATCTTAATTTAACTTATTAATATTCTTTTTAAAGTAAATGCACTTTAGTAAATACTAGAAGTTTTAGGCCAAACAGAACATGGGCAGTAATCAGTGACATAGGAAACCATATAGCATATGCAGATATGTAGGTATACAGACTGGATACTTATAGTGAACTTTCTTATTCAAACTAAGTTTATATACACCAGTAACTTTTATAGATCTAGATGAATGTACACACTTCATAAAGCTTTTTATCCTATAATTTAGATAGCTATTCCCAAAAGTTAACCAAATCGAATTCTGATTTAAAACCATTTGGAATTTGGGTTTTTAGTCTAAAGATCCAATAGACTTCCTGTCTACCCAATGTTTGCGACTTATCTCCTCCTCTAGGTGGAGTTTTAATTGCTTCTATTACATTCCAACTAAAGGAATGGACTGACTGGTTATGGACCTCAATAAAATGTCGACTTAACTCAGAACAAGGGATTTTATTTCTAATGTCTCCCAGATGTTCTCTAATACGTGTCCTTATATCACGTGTAGTGAGTCCTACGTATTGACCCTTGCATGAGTTACATTCTGCCAAATATATTACATAATTTGAGCTACAATTGTGACAGCCATGTATCTGAAAGGTTTCTCCTGTTGTATAGGATCTAAATGTGCTAGTGACATTATGGTAGTCGCATGCTTTACAGCGGGCGCTACCACATCTATAGCTGCCATTATGTCGTAGCCATGAACTTTCATTAGTTTGTATCTGTGTATTCTTTAGAACACTAGGTGAGAGTGAATTAGCAAGTGTGTTATTTTTCTTATAGACGAATTTACATCCGTCACCAATTACTTCTTTTAGTATTTCATCCCCGTATAAAATTGGGAGATATTTCTTTACGATATTACATATATCGTTGTATTGATTCGAATACTTGGTGACGAATGCAGGTCTGTTGTCTGTTTTGTCCTTCCTTTTAGGGGATAGTAAATCCTCTCTGTTATATCTGTCAACTTCTTTTTTAATCTTTATAACCTCATTTTTAGAGTAACCTCTAGCTATTAGTCTATGAGCCAACTCTTCACTTTCTTTAATGTAATCATTATTAAGTGAACAATTACGTTTCACTCTCATCATCTGTCCTTTAATAATGCCTTTAAAGATATGTTTTGGATGTCCGCTGGTAGCATAGAGCAGTGAATTACCTGCTATGGGTTTACGGTAGAGTGCTGTATTTACAGAGTTGGATTTAAAATTCCCATACAGTGTAATGTCTAAGAAATTTATCTCTGTTTTGTTCCATTCTTTAGTGAAATGCAGTATAGTGGTTTGTGATAAAACCTGGTATATAGCTGAAGCTCACAGACAGTTGGATGACACCAATGTCTATGAGAAAGTTAGTCATAATCCTCGTATAGATTTTCATAGACACCAATGTCTATGAGAAAGTTAGTCATAATCCTCGTATAGATTTTCAGAGACGTCTGTTTAAGATTTTGGATGAAGGTAGAAGAAATGGTTTTATAGATCAATCCACATTTGAATATTTATATGTTGAACATCCTAGGACCGCTGCGTTTTATCATCTACCAAAAACTCATAAAGGGCTTGAAAATATCAAAGGGAGACCTATCGTGTCGGGCAATGGCTCCCTGCTTGAACATTTGTCCGAATGGGTCGATGATATACTGCAGCCATACGTCCTTAAATTAAACAGTTATGTAAAAGACACTACCCATATACTCAACATTTTTAAGAACTATACTTGGAAGGAAAATTATAGCTGGCTTACAGTAGATGCCACATCGTTATATTCCTCAATACCACACTCTATAGGCTTACTAGCCATAGAGTTCTATCTAAACAAAGATGGTAATTTAAATGTAGGTTTTAAAAACTATGTACTTAAAATTATTAGGTTTCTGTTTGAACATAATAGTTTTACTTTTGGAAATGACCATTTCATACAAAAACAAGGGACGGCGATGGGGGCGAAATTTGCGCCCTCATACGCAAATCTCGTGATGGGTTGGTTCGAAGAAATCTATATTTATGGAGATACAAATCCCTTCCGCAAACATATAATTCAATATAATAGGTTCATTGATGACCTTATAATAGTTTGGGAGGCAGATGAAATAACAGCTGATAAATTCATTCAACATCTAAATAATAATAAAATGGGTTTAAATTTCACTAAAGAATGGAACAAAACAGAGATAAATTTCTTAGACATTACACTGTATGGGAATTCTAAATCCAACTCTGTAAATACAGCACTCTACCATAAACCCATAGCAGGTAATGCACTGCTCTATGCTACCAGCGGACATCCAAAACATGTCTTTAAAGGCATTATTAAAGGACAGATGATGAGAGTGAAACGTAATTGTTCACTTAATAATGATTACATTAAAGAAAGTGAAGAGTTGGCTCATAGACTAATAGCTAGAGGTTACTCTAAAAATGAGGTTATAAAGATTAAAAAAGAAGTTGACAGATATAACAGAGAGGATTTACTATCCCCTAAAAGGAAGGACAAAATAGACAACAGACCTGCATTCGTCACCAAGTATTCAAATCAATACAACGATATATGTAATATCGTAAAGAAATATCTCCCAATTTTATACGGGGATGAAATACTAAAAGAAGTAATTGGTGACGGATGTAAATTCGTCTATAAGAAAAATAACACACTTGCTAATTCACTCTCACCTAGTGTTCTAAAGAATACACAGATACAAACTAATGAAAGTTCATGGCTACGACATAATGGCAGCTATAGATGTGGTAGCGCCCGCTGTAAAGCATGCGACTACCATAATGTCACTAGCACATTTAGATCCTATACAACAGGAGAAACCTTTCAGATACATGGCTGTCACAATTGTAGCTCAAATTATGTAATATATTTGGCAGAATGTAACTCATGCAAGGGTCAATACGTAGGACTCACTACACGTGATATAAGGACACGTATTAGAGAACATCTGGGAGACATTAGAAATAAAATCCCTTGTTCTGAGTTAAGTCGACATTTTATTGAGGTCCATAACCAGTCAGTCCATTCCTTTAGTTGGAATGTAATAGAAGCAATTAAAACTCCACCTAGAGGAGGAGATAAGTCGCAAACATTGGGTAGACAGGAAGTATATTGGATCTTTAGACTAAAAACCCGAATTCCAAATGGTTTTAAATCAGAATTCGATTTGGTTAACTTTTGGGAATAGCTATCTAAATTATAGGATAAAAAGCTTTATGAAGTGTGTACATTCATCTAGATCTATAAAAGTTACTGGTGTATATAAACTTAGTTTGAATAAGAAAGTTCACTATAAGTATCCAGTCTGTATACCTACATATCTGCATATGCTATATGGTTTCCTATGTCACTGATTACTGCCCATGTTCTGTTTGGCCTAAAACCTCTAGTATTTACTAAAGTGCATTTACTTTAAAAAGAATATTAATAAGTTAAATTAAGATGCAATACAATGTTCATCTGATTAACTATATGTATAACACATTAAGGTTTAATACTTTATTATATATCCTCATAAAATGTAAACGTTGTTGATTATATGAGAGTTAAATATATTTATGTATACCTATATGTAACATATTCACTGACATATATGCGGAGTTAATAGATTAGATAAAGAGAGATTGTATCTTAGATATTGTGAGCAGTTCACCATAGATAGCAGTTTTCCATATTGCTAGATAGGGTTAAGTATTCAGCTGATTTGGGTTAACATGTAATTCGACACCTATTTAAGCCTCTGTAAAACATACATTAGACATGGTCTATGATTACGGCAAGAGCTAGCCGAAACGCGTTAGACCTTTCTATGCTTTTACAACTATTTTTTCATGTTTTAACCCTATTCTAATAAAATTCTGTTTTTATTTATCTACAACTGGGACTTTGCCACATTTTTTCTTGATGTAAAAAAAAACCCTGGTAGAGAAAAGACAACACAAACAAGCTGTAAATATAAAGTTGAGCAGCAATCAAACATAAAGGCATTGTAAACACAGTGACATCACCATATGCGAAGACCTCAAAAAGGCATAGAGAAATAACCAACGCTATTGCATATTATATATGCAAAGACATGGTGCCTGCATACACAATTAGTAAAGAAGTCTTCAAAAGAATGATACACACACTCGACAAGAGATACCAACTGCCATCTCGCAATTACTTCTGGAGAAAACTAAGTCAGTGTATCATATGTGAAACCAGTTCTGCATCTATTAAACACAAAGATACTGGCTCTGGAGGAAGATGATTCTGACCTTACCAAGACACTGAAATCCAAAATTCTTGAATATATATTATGAATAGAAAATTAAAAAGATGAGGATACTCAAGATCTGCTAGATATGGCATCATTCCTTGATCTACGATTCAAGACAACCTACATAAATGTGGATAAAATTACAAGCATCAAGGCCAAGGTGATGTCTGATATGGCCATTGTGTCTGAGCAGCAAGTCATGCAGATTTCAAGTCAGCTGGCCAGCTAATTTCATTTCAATTAGCTTTGTGTGTCTTCTTGAGTTCACTTGTGTATTATGTACTCTAACTATATTAGTGTTCTGTTATGTACTACAGAATAGCTGTGTGATGTAATATGAAAGGCAGTGCAGGATGTAAGGATTGCCCTTGTCAATGCCACATCCCCCATGTTTTCCTGGACAGTGGACAGTCACTCGGCTAATAACTAACACATGCATCAGTGTGCATTGTAATAGCTTTACTGTACTTAGAAACAGAACACACATCATGCTGCTGCACACTCAGCACTTTTCAGGTTTCTCCATGCATGCAATGCATACACTGTTTCATATGTTACTCATACCACAGCTAGACTGACTGCCCAGTGCCCAAGAAAACAAAGGACAATGTGGTAAGAACTGGACAGCTATTTTCATTTCAATTAGCTGTGTGTGTGTTGAGTTCAGTTGTTTGTATTATGTATTGTACTAGTTACTCTAACTATAACTGGTTCTTACTGTGAGTGTGTTCTGTACTACAGTTATAGCTATAAAAATTAATGTAATATGACAGGCTGCAGGATGTCAGGATTGACTTTGTCAATGCCACATTCCCCATGTTTTCATGGACAGTCACTCAGCTAAATGACTAACACATGCAGCAGTGTGCTACATTGTACTACCTTTACTTAGAAACACAAATCATGCAGCTGGACTTGAGCTGGATAGTCCTCAGTCAGCACTTTTCAGGACTGACTGCCCAAGAAAACATGGGCAATGTGGTAAGAACTGGCCAGCTAATTTCATTTAAATTAGCTTTGTTTGTATGTTTTGAGTTAACGTTGTTATGTACTACTACCTCCTGTATATAACTTAGTTGATGTGTTCTACTTCTTAGTGGTCTTTTATATAGATCTACTACTACAGAATAGCTGTGACTAGTGTGTGATTGTATATGACAGGCTGCAGGATGTCAGGATTGACCTTGTCAATGCAACATCCCTCATGTTTCCCTGGACACTTCTCCTAAAATGAATAACACATGCAGCAGTGTGTGCATTCATTGTACTTACTTTACTGCTAACTGCACTTATATTTATTTATATATACAGAACTTTACAAGTCATACTGCTGTAAAGAGCAATTTTCAGGTTTATCTATGCTTACACTGCTTCATATCTTAATCATACCACTGTGTCCACACTGTTAGAATGACTGTCCAATAAAACATGAATGTTGTTTGAACTTGTGTGTCATAAGACCTAATAACTGGCTAGTGGTTACTATTTTATCAGATCACATCACAGGCAGCAAATTTTATTGTAACTATTTTTTGTTTTGTATTTTTATGCTCAAATAGTGTATTTGACATTGATAAACATGTACATTAAGATTCTGTAGTGTTAAATAAACTGTTTAATGCTAAATGAAGGTGTTATAGTAATTTTTTATAAAATCGCGATTAAATCTCAAGCACGTTTAAAAAAAAAAAAATTGTGATTTTTTTTTTTGGTCATATGGCACAGCCCTACCTCTAACCTTGTTAAATTTCCTATTTCACAGTAATAGCACCTTTGCATGAGCAGACAATGATTCTTTTCATTGCCATTTTGTTCACAGAATGTTCCTCACAACTCTGTTTCAAGTATTAAAAGAAAGTAACTCCTAAACTGCTGGTGCTCTGAGCTTAATAATAATTTAAAATACATCAATGTATGTAGTTTAAACACAATCATTAACTGAAACAGAAACAGCTGTGAAGGAGCAATAAAACTGGGTAAGGAAGAGCCAAACTCTTCGAACAAGGTGAGGTTGCTGAAGACAGTTTAATGTCAAAAGTCATACACCATGGCAAGAATGAGCGCAGCAATAAAACACAAGTGGCTAGATTACGAGTTGTGCGGTAAACTTAAAAATCAGCGTTAACAGGTTCTAACGCTGCTTTTTTACGCCTGCTGGTATTACGAGTCTTGCAGATTTAGAGGCACCGCACACTTTTTTGGCCTTACCGCAAACCAACTAGCGTAAATTTCGTAAAGCCTTTTTTATATGGGACTTCCATATCGCCGGTATTAAGAGTTTGTCCAGGGAGGCCAAAAAGTGAGCGGTACACCCTACCCCATCAAGATTCATACCGCATTTTAAAGTCAGTAGTTATGAGTTTTATGTTACAACGCTGTAGCATAAAACTCATAACTAAAGTACTAAAAAGTACACCAACACCCATAAACTACCCATTAACCCCTAAACCGAGGCCCTCCCGCATCGCAAACTCTATATTAAATTTTTTAACCCCTAATCTGCCGCTCTGGACATCGCCGCCACTATAATAAACATATTAACCCCTAAACCGCCGCACTCCCGCCTCACAAACACTAGTCCAATAATATTAACCCCTAATCTGCTGCCCCAACATCACCCAAATTATACTTATTAAACCCTAATCTTCCGCTCCGGACATCGCCGCCACCTACATTATATTTATTAACCCCTAATCTGCTGCCCCCAACATCGCCGACACCTACCTACATTTATTAACCCCTAATCTGGCGTCCCAACGTCGCCGTCACTATTCTAAATTTATTAGCCCCTAAATCTAACCCTAACACCCCCTAACTTAAATATAATTTAAATAAATCTAAATAAAAATTACTTTCATTACCTAAATTATTCCTATTTAAAACTAAATACCTATAATATAAACCCTAAGCTAGCTACAATATAACTAATAGTTACATTGTAGCTAGCTTAGGGTTTATTTTTATTTTACAAGCAAGTTTGTATTTATTTTAACTAGGTAGAATAGTTACTAAATAGTTATTAACTATTTAATAACTACCTAGCTAAAATAAATACAAATTGACCTGTAAAATAAAACCTAACCTAAGTTACACTAACACCTAACACTACAGGGAGTGCAGAATTATTAGGCAAATGAGTATTTTGACCACATCATCCTCTTTATGCATGTTGTCTTACTCCAAGCTGTATAGGCTCGAAAGCCTACTACCAATTAAGCATATTAGGTGATGTGCATCTCTGTAATGAGAAGGGGTGTGGTCTAATGACATCAACACCCTATATCAGGTGTGCATAATTATTAGGCAACTTCCTTTCCTTTGGCAAAATGGGTCAAAAGAAGGACTTGACAGGCTCAGAAAAGTCAAAAATAGTGAGATATCTTGCAGAGGGATGCAGCACTCTTAAAATTGCAAAGCTTCTGAAGCGTGATCATCGAACAATCAAGCGTTTCATTCAAAATAGTCAACAGGGTCGCAAGAAGCGTGTCGAAAAACCAAGGCGCAAAATAACTGCCCATGAACTGAGAAAAGTCAAGCGTGCAGCTGCCAAGATGCCACTTGCCACCAGTTTGGCCATATTTCAGAGCTGCAACATCACTGGAGTGCCCAAAGGCACAAGGTGTGCAATACTCAGAGACATGGCCAAGGTAAGAAAGGCTGAAAGTCGACCACCACTGAACAAGACACACAAGCTGAAACGTCAAGACTGGGCCAAGAAATATCTCAAGACTGATTTTTCTAAGATTTTATGGACTGATGAATGAGAGTGAGTCTTGATGGGCCAGATGGATGGGCCCATGGCTGGATTGGTAAAGGGCAGAGAGCTCCAGTCCGACTCAGACGCCAGCAAGGTGGAGGTGGAGTACTGGTTTGGGCTGGTATCATCAAAGATGAGCTTGTGGGGCCTTTTCGGGTTGAGGATGGAGTCAAGCTCAACTCTCAGTCCTACTGCCAGTTTCTGGAAGACACCTTCTTCAAGCAGTGGTACAGGAAGAAGTCTGCATCCTTCAAGAAAAACATGATTTTCATGCAGGACAATGCTCCATCACACGCGTCCAAGTACTCCACAGCGTGGCTGGCAAGAAAGGGTATAAAAGAAGAAAATCTAATGACATGGCCTCCTTGTTCACCTGATCTGAATCCCATTGAGAACCTGTGGTCCATCATCAAATGTGAGATTTACAAGGAGGGAAAACAGTACACCTCTCTGAACAGTGTCTGGGAGGCTGTGGTTGCTGCTGCACGCAATGTTGATGGTGAACAGATCAAAACACTGACAGAATCCATGGATGGCAGGCTTTTGAGTGTCCTTGCAAAGAAAGGTGGCTATATTGGTCACTGATTTGTTTTTGTTTTGTTTTTGAATGTCAGAAATGTATATTTGTGAATGTTGAGATGTTATATTGGTTTCACTGGTAAAAATAAATAATTGAAATGAGTATATATTTGTTTTTTGTTAAGTTGCCTAATAATTATGCACAGTAATAGTCACCTGCACACACAGATATCCCCCTAAAATAGCTATAACTAAAAACAAACTAAAAACTACTTCCAAAACTATTCAGCTTTGATATTAATGAGTTTTTTGGGTTCATTGAGAACATGGTTGTTGTTCAATAATAAAATTAATCCTCAAAAATACAACTTGCCTAATAATTCTGCACTCCCTGTACACTACAATTAAATAAATTCCCTATATTAAATACAATTAAATAAATTAAATAAAATTAGCTAAATTACCAAAAAAACAAACACTAAATTACAGAAATAAAAAACAAATTACAAGATATTTAAACTAATTACACCTAATCTAAGAGCCCTATCAAAATAAAAAAAGCTCACCCAAAATAAAAATAAAAACCCTAGCCTAAACCAAACTAAATTAAGGTTGAAAAAAAATCAGCCAATAGGATTGAGCTCACATTCTATTGGCTGTTCCAATCAACCAATAGAATGCAAGCTCTGGATGAAGACTTCTGCCCATCTGGAGGACCACTTCTGCCGGCTTCATTGAGGACATCTTGCCGCTTGGATGAAGACTTCTCCCGGTAAGTGAATCTTCGGGGGTTAGTGTTAGGATTTTTTAAGGGTGTATTGGGTGGGTTTATTTTTTAGGTTAGGGCTTTGGGCTGCAATATAGCTAAATGCCCTTTTAAGGGAAATGCCCATCCAAATGCCCTTTTCAGGGCAATGGGGAGCTTAGGTTTTTTTAGTTAGGGTTTTATTTGGGGGGTTGGTTGTGTGGGTGGTGGGTTTTACTGTTGGGGGGGTTGTTTGTATTTTTTTACAGGTAAAAGAGCTGATGTCTGTGGGGCAATGCCCAGCAAAAGTCCCTTTTAAGGGCTATTGGTAGTTTAGTTTAGGCTAGGGTTTTTTTTATTTTGGGTGGGCTTTTTTTAATTAATTTATTTTTTAAACTTTTATTGATGCAAAAATAATAGTCAAATACAAAAAAATAACATGAACAAAGATATATGGGGCACACAGGCCCCTACAGCTCTAGAATATAAACAATATAAGTGAGAAACAAATATCACCTGTATATAAAAATCACCAATATGTACACAGGTTGTATACAATGGTAACATCTTAAGATATTTTAGTAGAGGTGGGGAGAGAAGGGGGAAGGAGAAGGGATAGGGAGGGGATAGAGGAGAAGGAGTCAGTCATAGTATAAATGTTTGAGGTCGGTCCCAAAAATGTACGGCATGGTTTAGTTGTGACATCGGGTGACCAGATAGTGTCATAACGTGTACCCCAATCTGCCCAAATAAGTTCGAATAACTCTGATTTATTTAAGGCATAGAATATATTTTTTTCCATCGTGTGGATGTACGCCATTGAGTTTAATATCATGGGCCAGTTTAGAGGGGTCATACTTTTCCAAGACTTGGCTATTGCCGCTTTGGTTGCCATTAAAAGGTATACACTTAAATATGCCTGGTGTTTAGGTAAGGCATGAATACCTATGTGGAGAAGAGTGTTGGAGGGGTATTTGAGGAGTGTTATACCTAGGCCAGACAATGTCCGGAAACAGGTATTCCATAGGGGAGTTAATTTGGGACAGTCCCACCATATGTGCATAGTGTCCCCTATCTTCCCGCATTTACGCCAACATAGAGGTGAGGTAGATCCGTACATTTTGTTAAGTCTTGTGGGAATATAGTACCAGTGTGTTAACAGCTTATAATACGTTTCAAACAGCGTGACACAGTGTAAGGCCTTTCTGGTGAGGGTAATAGTAAATTGCCATATTTGAGGGGAAATAGTAGTGTTTAGATATAATTCCCATTTAAGTAAATGAGGGAGTTTATTTTCGCTGTCCTATTAGAGAGTAGTGCAAAGATAGAGGTCTACACTGTCTATTTCCCTGCAGCCAAGTGGTTTCCCACATTGTGCGGGGGCGAGATAGTTTGGGTTTAAAACCCCAACTGGTCAGAAAGCTCTTGAATCTAGTATATTCGAATGCCATATATCGGGGCAGCAGAGAGTCAGACTTTAGTTCATCTAGGTTATAGAAGCATGGGATCGAGGGGGACCAGAGGTCTGAGAATATTAGTACGCCTAGTTGTGCCAATCTCTGGGGGTGGGAGTCGGGTAGACCCCGGAGTAGGCCAGTTAGAGAGGTGACCGGTGAAGGGTGTGGGGCAATATGAGGGTAATGCCTAACCTTGCCCCACATCGCAAGGCATTCACATATTATAGGGTTAGTAATGTTCAGGGTTCGACGGGAGTGGGGGGGACCAGTCAGGTAAATATGTATGGTGTAATAGTGAAGCCTGTTCTATAACTTTCCATTTGCTGTGAGATTTTATTGCTCCCCACTGTGTGATATGTGTTAACATCGCCCCCTCATAATAGCGGAAGATAGAGGTGGAAGCTATCCCTCCACGGTGCAGGGGGCTCTGTAGGATTTTGTGGGCCACTCTGGGAGTTTTATGTTGCCAAATATATTTTGTGAACTCGCTTTAGAATTGTTGTAGTAGATATCCTTGGACTCTAATTGGAAGACACCTGAAAAGGTACATAATTTTGGGCAAGAATGACATTTTGACTTACATGTAAGTGTAATCCCATCTGTCTTTCAGTGTGCGTAGCTCAGATAGCAAGGGTAGGTAGTTCTATTTTATCATCTGCGATATGTTGTTTGATATCTTAACACCTAGATGTGTGAAAAAGCTATTATCACAGTTAACTTTATATTGTGTTTTGAGGGAATCAGCCACTTCTTGGGGTAAACCCCATGTAAAGATTTCTGTTTTATCTAAATTTAATTTACATAGAGACATATGACCAAAGGATTCAAGGGCATCTTTTAACCTGGGGAATGAGGATAGTGGGTCTGAAGATAATATTGTGACATCGTCTGCAAATAATGCTATTTTATGAGTTGTGCCATGTAGGGTAACCCCATCTATTCTTTTATCTGACCTAATTTGTTCCGCGAGGGGTTCAATTGCTAGAGCAAACAGCAGGGGCGAGAGGGGGCATCCCTGCCTGGTACCATTAGAAATTTGAAAGGGGAGGGAGTGGAATCCTAGGCCTTTAACCGTCGCCGTGGGGGTAGAATATAGCACCCGAATAGCCATCAGAGTTTTTTTCCGGGAAACCAAAGGTCCTAAGAACCTCCCACAAGTAGCTCCAACGAACATGATCGAAGTCTTTCTCTGCATCAAGTGAGATAACAGAGAATGGCCTATTCAATCTGGCGGATTCAGTGCAGATGTTAAGGAGGCATCGGGTATTATCCGGCCCTTCATGGTTGGGTATGAACCCTACCTGGTCTAGATCAATAAGGTGTGGAAGCAGTGCGGATATGCGATTAGCTAATAATTTGGCATAGATTTTAACATCTAAGTTAATCAGGGAAATTAGCCTATAACTAGAACAGAGAGATGGGTCTTTTTGAGGTTTTGGGATAGTTATTATTGTAGCTTCCAGAAATTCCCTGGCAAATTTCCCCTCTTCCTTAGCCTGATTAAAAAACCTAAGGAGTAGTGTTGCTTGTTCATTTATATAGGTTTTATAGAAGATCGCCGAGTATCCATCAGGGCCTGGAGCTTTAAAGGCTTTCAGATGTTTGATAACATGTTTAATATCTATGAGTGTAAAGGGCACTTTAAGAGACTCACGGTGCTCACATGACAGGGACGGGAGTTTCAAATGATCCAAGAACATGCGAATTTCTGGGGCGGTAGCTAATGAGTGACTAGATACATCTTCTAGGTTATATAATATCGAATAGAAATTTTCAAAGCACGTACCTATCTTTGAGGGTAATCGATAGACCTGGTTCCCAAATTGTATGTGGTGGATTCTAGATGAACCTTTCCTATTTTTAAGTTTATTGGCTAGAAGAGTATCTGCCTTATTGCTCTTGTAATAGAATAGTTGTTTCAACTTAAGTAGGTTAGCTTGGGTGCGTTTTAGTTCTAGCTGGCGTATGTGGTTTCTCAGTTTTGTAATTTGTTCTGTGATGATGTCTGAGGGTGCAGCTCTGTTAGAAAGCTCTAAACGTCGTAGTTCAATATGGGATCGGGAAAGGGATAGGCCCAAAAGTTTTTTTAGATAAAAAAAAACTTTCGGGCTTTAGCGGCACCCCAGAGTGTGTCATTTTGGACCTGTCCATTGTCATTTGTTTGGGAACATAAAATGATGTCTTTTCTAAGGACTTCTTTAAAAGGGATATCTAGTAGGACCTGGTGGGGAAAACGCCAGGAGTACTTTGTACCACTGTTCTCTGTTGAACGAAGAGTTGCCGTGACAAAGTCGTGGTCCGACCATGGACACAGGGATATGTTGGAACTTTTAATCAGGTCAAGGGTTTCCGCTGAGCAGAAGACGTGGTCTAGTCTAGTATATGTTTTATGTGGGTGAGAAAAATGAGTGTAGTCTCTGTCCCTGAGATGGAATGATCTCCATATATCATAATAATTAAATTGAGCAATAACTTGCCGGAATTTGAACGAAAGTTGTGTAGTGTAGGGAATCTGTTTTGTGTGCCCAGAGGATTTTCTGTAGAGAGTTGGGTCCCAAATCATATTAAAGTCTCCCGCCAAAATTACTCTACCTGTTTTCACCCGATCGACTGCAAGGAGGATTTGTTTAAGATACTTGGGTTGGTGGGAGTTAGGGAGGTAAATAGACACTAATGTGTAGCTGACATGGTCTAGTTTGTATATTAAAATTAGGAACCTGGCTTGGGGGTCCTTTAGCACCTTGATTTGCTCATAAGCAATTATTTTATGAATCAGGATTGCGGTACCTCTGGCCTTCTTTAAGAAGGGGGTATACTCTAATGTTGTATAGTCCTTGGATATCGTGTGGTGAGGATTGTCAGGTGTCCAGTGTGTCTCTTGCAAAAAGACAACATCAGGGTTATGGTGTTTGAGTGATCTAGCTAATAGGCTGCGCTTATGTGGGGAGTTTAAGCCCCTAACATTGTGTGTCAAAAACTTAAGGGAGGACATGGGGGTCTGTGATGGAGAATTTGGATCAGTAAGGAGTTGGGATTGGCTTCTGGGGGGGGCAGCAGCAGAGAAGAGCAAAGTCAACCATGCTAACCCTGCTCCGCAGATATAGCTTCATTTATCATATAAAAGGAACCATGCAAGAGGAATAACAGAACATTAATAGTGCGAAATTCAAACTCACATAAGGTAAGATTAATAAGGTGCATATAACCAGTAGGTTAATGTTAACTTTAAACATATATTACCAGAAATGAGTCAAAAGTTCAGGTCTGTAGTGGACCTTCAAAAAGAGAATCAGGAGTGACAACATTCAACTTAAACCCTAAGGTGGGTTTGTTTTAGCCCTTTTTGCTCTTTGTTCTTTGATGGACCATTCAGGAGCTGAGGCTCTCAATTTCGGGTTGGCAACTTCTGATGGAGAAGAGAGTCCCGAGTGAAGACCCCAAGAAGTGAGGAGTGCCAGGCCCTGAGGGAGGGTAGAAATTACATGGCTTTGGTTATCTTTTGTGACCACCAGATTTGTGGGATGCTCCCATCGGTATTTAATGTTGGCTTTCCTGAAGGCTGAAGTTACCGGCTGAAAGGTTTTATGGTATTGTAGAGTATGCACTGACAGATCTTGTAAAAGCTGAATTTCTCTGATAGGGGCGGTTTCTTAAAGGCAGTCTGCATCAACCTATCTTTGTAGATATAACTATGAAAGCAGACTATGACATCTCGTGCTTTTTCCATAGGAACAGATCTAGATCTCAAGGCCCTATGAGCTCTTTCCATAGTATCCACCAGTCCTTCTGGGGAGCCCACCAATTCCACATAGAGTTCTCTTAAGAAGGCCTGTAGATCAGGAGTCCTGACACTTTCCGGAATACCTCTGAACCGTATGTTGTTTCTATGGGATCTGTCCTCGATATCAGCCATTTTAAACTCTAATTGGGTTAGCTGTTCCGCCAGACAGCAAGACGGTCTGGTCAACCGCTAGATCATCTTGTTTACGCTCGAGTACGTCTACTCTCTCGCCTATCTCGGAAATATCATTTTTCAATTCTGCAGAACGCTGAATCTCTTGTGTAATAGAGCGCGTCTGATTAGCGAGCATTTTCTGTAGAGTGGACTTTGTGATGTAATGATGTGACGATGTCACCGAGTGCATGCTCGATTGAGATTCTGCATCTAATGATTAAGGGTCACTGAGCGCTGTGTTTGGGTCCACAATAGGTGCTTTTCCAGATTGAGTAAAATGGTCATATACCGTCTTTTTAGTGATGATAGGGGTCTTCACTTGTCTCCTAGAGGTATGAGGCATGTTGCCTATATTTTAAAGTCATATTCCTGATATAGAAAGTAGTTATGCAAAGGTACTAAAAAAAAAATGTATGCTTACCTGATAAATTTATTTCTCTTGTGGTGTATCCAGTCCACGGATTCATCCATTATTTGTGGGATATTCTCCTTCCCAACAGGAAGCTGCAAGAGGATCACCCACAGCAGAGCTGTCTATATAGCTCCTCCCCTAACTGCCACCTCCAGTCATTCGACCGAAGACAAGCAAGAGAAAGGAGAAACTATAGGGTGCAGTGGTGACTGTAGTTTAAAAATAAAAAAACACCTGCCTTAAAATGACAGGACGGGCCGTGGACTGGATACACCACAAGAGAAATAAATTTATCAGGTAAGCATAAATTTTGTTTTCTCTTGTAAGGTGTATCCAGTCCACGGATTCATCCATTACTTGTGGGATACCAATACCAAAGCTATAGGACACGGATGAAGGGAGGGACAAGGCAGGCGCTTAAACGGAAGGCACCACTGCCTGTAAGACCTTTCTACCAAAAATAGCCTCCGAAGAAGCAAAAGTATCAAATTTGTAGAATTTGAAAAAGTATGAAGCGAAGACCAAGTCACCGCCTTACAAATCTGTTCAACAGAAGCCTCATTTTTAAAAGCCCATGTGGAAGCCACCGCTCTAGTGGAATGAGCTGTAATTCTTTCAGGAGGCTGCTGGCCAGCAGTCTCATAAGCTAAGCGGATTATACTTCTTAACCAAAAAGAAAGAGAAGTTGCTGAAGCCTTTTGGCCTTTCCTCTGTCCAGAGTAGACAACAAACAAACAATGCAGATGTTTGACGAAAATCCTTAGTAGCTTGTAAATAAAACTTTAAGGCACGAACAACGTCGAGATTGTGTAATAGACGTTCTTTCTTTGAAGAAGGATTAGGACACAGTGAGGGAACAACAATCTCCTGATTGATATTCTTATTAGATACCACCTTAGGAAGAAACCCAGGTTTGGTACACAAAACTACCTTATCTGCATGGAAGATCATATAAGGGGAATCACACTGCCAGACAGATAACTCTGAAACTCTTCGAGCCGAAGAGATAGCTACCAAAAACAGAACTTTCCAAGATAAAAGCTTGATATCTATGGAATGCAGAGGTTCAAACGGAACCCCTTGAAGAACTTTAAGAACTAAATTTAAACTCCATGGTGGAGCAACAGGTTTAAACATAGGCTTGATTCTAACTAAAGCCTGACAAAACGCCTGAACGTCTGGAACATCCGCCAGACGCTTGTGCAAAAGAATAGACAGAGCAGAAATCTGTCCCTTTAAGGAACTAGCTGACAATCCCTTCTCCAATCCTTCTTGGAGAAAAGATAATATCCTGGGAATCCTGAGTTTACTCCATGAGTAACCCTTGGATTCACACCAATGAAGATATTTACACCATATCTTATGATAGATTTTCCTGGTGACAGGCTTTCGAGCCTGAATTAAGGTATCAATGACCGACTCGGAGAAACCACGTTTTGATAAAATCAAGCGTTCAATCTCCAAGCAGTCAGACGCAGAGAAATTAGATTTGGATGATTGATAGGACCCTGAAGTAGAAGGTCCTGCCTCAGCGGCAGAGTCCATGGTGGAAGGGATGACATGTCCACCAGATCTGCATACCAAGTCCTGCTTGGCCACGCAGGTGCTATCAAAATCACAGAAGCTCTCTCCTGCTTGATCTTGGCAATCAGACGAGGGAGCAGAGGAAACGGTGGAAACACATAAGCCAGGTTGAAGGACCAAGGCGCTGCTAGAGCATCTATCAGCGCTGCCTTGGGATCCCTGGACCTGGATCCGTAACAAGGAAGCTTGGCGTTCTGACGAGACGCCATGAGATCCAGTTCTGGTTTGCCCCAAAGTTGAATAAACTGTGCAAACAACTCCGGATGGAGTTCCCACTCCCCCGGATGAAAAGTCTGTTGACTTAGAAAATCCGCCTCCCAGTTCTCTACTCCTGGGATATGGATAGCTGATAGATGGCAAGAGTGAACCTCTGCCCATAGAATTATTTTTGAAACCTCCAACATTGCTAGGGAACTCCTTGTTCCCCCTTGATGGTTGATGTAGGCTACAGTCGTGATATTGTCCGACTGAAATCTGATGAACCTGACCGCAGCAAGCTGAGGCCAAGCCTGAAGAGCATTGAATATCGCTCTTAGTTCCAGAATGTTTATCGGAAGGAGTGCCTCCTCCTGAGTCCAGGAGCCCTGAGCCTTCAGGGAGTTCCAGACTGCACCCCAGCCCAGAAGGCTGGCATCTGTTGTTACTATTGTCCAATCTGGCCTGCGGAATGTCATACCCTTGGACAGATGGACCCGAGATAGCCACCAGAGAAGAGAATCCCTGGTCTCTTGATCCAGATTTAGCAGAGGGGACAAATCTGTGTAATCCCCATTGCACTGACTGAGCATGCAAAGTTGCAGCGGTCTGAGATGTAGGCGGGCAAACGGCACTATGTCCATTGCCGCTACCATTAAGCCGATTACTTCCATACACTGAGCCACTGAAGGGCGAGAAGTAGAATAAAGAACACGGCAGGAATTTAGAAGTTTTAGCAACCTGGCCTCTGTCAGGTAAATCTTCATTTCTACAGAATCTATCAGAGTTCCTAGGAAGGAAACTCTTGTGAGAGGGGATAGAGAACTCTTTTCTTCGTTCACTTTCCACCCATGAGACCTCAGGAATGCCAGCACAACGTCCGTATGGGACCTGGCGATTTGAAAATTCAACGCCTGTATCAGAATGTCGTCTAGGTAAGGGGCTACTGTTATACCCCGCGGCCTTAGGACCGCTAAGAGTGACCCTAGAACCTTGGTAAAGATTCTTGGTGCCGTAGCTAACCCAAAGGGAAGAGCCACAAACTGGTAATGCCTGTCTAGGAAGGCGAACCTGAGAAACCGATGATGATCTCTGTGTATCGGAATGTGAAGATAAGCATCCTTTAAGTCCACAGTAGTCATATATTGACCCTCCTGGATCATAGGTAGAATGGTTCGAATAGTCTCCATCTTGAAGGATGGGACCCTGAGAAATTTGTTTAGGATATTGAGATCAAAGATTGGTCTGAAAGTTCCCTCTCTTTTGGGAACTACAAACAGATTTGAATAGAAGCCTTGCCCCTGTTCCTCCTTTGGAACTGGGTGGATCACTCCCATAACTAGGAGGTCTTGAACACAATGTAAGAATGCCTCTCTCTTCATCTGGTTTGCAGATAATTGTGAGAGATGAAATCTCCCTTTTGGGGAAGAAGCTTTGAAGTCCAGAAGATATCCCTGGGACACAATTTCCAACACCCATGGATCCTGGACATCTCTTGCCCAAGCCTGGGCGAAGAGAGAAAGTCTGCCCCCTACTAGATCTGTTTCCGGATCGGGGGCTGATCTTTCATGTTGTCTTAGAGGCAGCAGCAGGTTTTTTGGCCTGCTTTCCTTTGTTCCAAGTCTGGTTAGGTCTCCAGACCTGCTTGGACTGGGCAAAATTTCCCTCTTGTTTTGTATTAGAGGAAGTTGAAGCTGCGCCACTCTTGAAATTTCGAAAGGAACGAAAATTAGGCTGTTTGGTCCTTAATTTGTTGGACCTATCTTGAGGAAGGGCGTGACCTTTTCCTCCAGTAATATCAGAAATGATCTCCTTCAGTCCAGGCCCGAATAGGGTCTGCCTCTTGAAGGGAATATTGAGAAGCTTAGACTTTGAAGTAACGTCAGCTGACCAGGATTTAAGCCATAGCGCCCTACGCGCCTGAATAGCAAAACCTGAGTTTTTAGCCGTTAGCTTGGTTAAATGAACAACGGCGTCAGAAACAAATGAATTGTCTAGCTTAAGAGCTTTAAGCTTGTCAAGGATATCATCCAATGGGGTTTCTACCTGTAGAGCCTGTTCTAGAGACTCAAACCAGAAGGCCGCAGCAGCAGTGACAGGGGCAATGCATACAAAGGGCTGGAGAATAAAACCTTGTTGAATAAAAATTTTCTTAAGGTAACCCTCTAATTTCTTGTCCATTGGATCTAGAAAAGCACAACTGTCCTCGACAGGGATAGTTGTACGCTTCGCTAGGGTAGAGACTGCTCCCACCACCTTAGGGACCGTTTGCCACAAGTCCCGTGTAGCGGCATCTATAGGAAACATCTTTTTAAAAACAGGAGGGGGAGAGAACGGTACACCTGGTCTATCCCATTCCTTAGTAATAATTTCTGAAAACCTCTTAGGTATTGGAAAAACATCAGTGTAAACAGGCACTGCATAGTATTTATCCAATTTACACAATTTTTCTGGGACTACAATGGCGTCACAGTCATCCAGAGTTGCTAAAACCTCCCTGAGCAACATGCGGAGGTGTTCAAGCTTAAATTTAAATGTAGACATATCAGTATCAGGTTGAAGTGTCTTCCCTGAGTCAGAAAAATCACCCACAGATAGAAGCTCTCCTTCCTCGGCTTCTGCACATTGTGAGGGCATATCAGACATAGCTAGTAAAGCGTCAGAGAGCTCTGTATTTGTTCTAGCCCCAGAGCTGTCTCGCTTTCCTTGTAACCCTGGTAGTTTGGACAATACTTCTGTAAGATTATGATTCATAACTGCCGCCATGTCTTGTAAAGTATACGCAATGGGCGCGCTAGATGTACTTGGTGCCCCTTGAGCGGGAGTTATAGGCTCTGACACGTGGGGAGAGTTAGTCGGCATAACTTCCCCCTTGTCAATTACCTCTGGTGATAAATCTTTTAAAGCCAGAATATGGTCTTTATAACTTATAGTAAGATCAGTACATTTGGTACACATTCTAAGAGTGGGTTCCACAATGGCTTCTAAACATAATGAACAAGGAGTTTCCTCTATGTCAGACATGTTTAACAGACTAGTAATGAGAACAGCAAGCTTGGAAAACAATTTAATTAATGTGAAAAAGCAGATTATAAAAAACAATACTGTGCCTTTAAGGGAAAAAAACAAACACAAAAACTGCAAAACAGTGAAAAAAGCAGTTAACTTTATGAAATTTTTACAGTGTGTATAACAGACTAAAATAGGATTGCACCCACTTGCAAATGGATGATTAACCCCTCAGGCTCAAAAAACGAAGCAAAAAAACAGTAAAACCGTTATAACAGTCACAAGCAAACTGCCACAGCTCTACTGTGGCTCCTACCTTCCCATAAAACGACTTTTGTAGGCGCAAAAACCCTTTACAGAGGTCCAACATGTCAGGGGACTCCTTCAGGGAAGCTGGATGTCTCAGAATGTAAAAACTACTGCGCAATTAGAGCGTGAAAATAGGCCCCTCCCACCATGCACTCAAAGTGAAAGGGCCATAAATAACTACTCCTAGGAGAAATCTAGTCAGCCATGTGGAAAACTAGGCCCCAAATAAAGATTTATCACCTCAGTAAAAAAACGTTCTTTATATATATGCAAACGTTTTACATACTAAGCCATAATAGAAAGTAATATGAAAATTACCCTTTACTGCAAGCATGATGACAGTCGTTTATTAAATCACTGCAATCAGGCTTACCTTAAATATATCAGGCACTGTCAGCATTTTCTAGTTCTTATCATCCTCTAGAAAAAAATATACTGAACATACCTCAGGGCAGTTAATTCTGCAGGCCGTTCCCCCAGCTGAAGTTTCCCCATATTCTTCAGTTATGTGTGAGAACAGCAGTGGACCTTAGTTACAACCTGCTAAGATCATCAAAAACCTCAGGCAAAACTCTTCTTCTAATTTCTGAGGTAAAAAACAGTACAACGCTGGTACCGTTTAAAAATAACAAACTTTTGATTGAAGATAAACTACACTAATTCCCCACATCTCTCTTGATACTTCCCTTGTCAAGAGCTGCAATAGAATGACTGGAGGTGGCAGTTAGGGGAGGAGCTATATAGACAGCTCTGCTGTGGGTGATCCTCTTGCAGCTTCCTGTTGGGAAGGAGAATATCCCACAAGTAATGGATGAATCCGTGGACTGGATACACCTTACAAGAGAAAAATGATCTTGGAAATAGAGAGCACTCCTAGTCAGAACTATTTATCCCAGATTGCATATATTTTCTGTGGAGCAGGGGTAGGTGACATCCTTTCGGGCCCTAGAACATCTTGGTTATATCAGCAGTTAAACAAAGGGCTCTACCACCTCAAGGGGAGAGGACGGTTACAAATACCCCAGATATATGTCAAATTATAAGGAAAATCTGGGCTAAACAATAGTATTACTCTTCACTCTAAAATAGATGTAAATTATATATAACAGAATAAAAACACTAAATACAGGTCTTATAACCAAGGGATAATGAGTAGGGAAAAGTGTCGCTAAAATAGCCCTACCAGCTAAGTCAGTCGGTCCCCCCTTGACTCAGGGAATAGAGGATATGACCTGAAGGAAGGGGAAAGGGAAGTGGGAAGTGACCAGCTCAGACACGCTGAGCCGGAAAGAGGGAGTCTCGGGGGGACTCAACTGATCTCTAAGCTTAAATTAAAACTGCAATACAGATTAGTAGCAGACAAGGTAGACAAAGTGGCACGTGATCCTATAGAGTACAATGTAATCTAAATCCCTAAAGAAATATAATACAAGGGCAGTGAATGCAAGAGGTGAACCCCTGTGGATGAAAAACTGTGGGTTAGACAATAAATTAACACTACACTTTGGGGACCTGCCCCAAAGACAATTAGGCTGGCGCAGCAGTTCACAAAGTTCAATAGCAGCCCTGAAGAATAAATCTGAGGTCAAGATGGTTTGATCAAGAAAAAAGATAGTCCTTCAGTATCCCGTCAGCGTTTTAGATGGTGGTTGAGGTGCGTCTCTGTCAAGCCCCCCAGGAGAGGCCGCACAAATAGTAACTGATTTCAATGTCTGTGAACAGCCTAGGCAGCGACAGAGTCCAAATTGGGAGCAGGCAATAGGTTTCCTTGCTCAAGATGTAGGAGGACACTGTCCCCTCAATGCTATTAGATGGTTAGTGAGGAGGAGTAAAGTTCCCAGTGGGGGTAATGATGTGGGGCCCAGGGAAAAATAGGACTGTCCTATATGAGCCCTAAAATACGAGTCTATAGCCTCCAAAAGGGTTTGATGGGCCGTTAAGTAAGGCAACAGTGCAGATTAGGATTGCAGGGGTGCGGTCTCCAATAATCTCCCCTATGTGACCGTGCTGGTGTATTATGTGTAGTTTGGACAGACTCTGGATGAGGAATGATGTAAGGGCTTTGTTTCCATATAAGGGAGGGGTGCTATATCCAGGAGCTTAGACTGTGTCCCAAATTAAGTATCAGTCAGGGTGAGATTGCGGCCCTTGAAGACTAGTGCTCCTTCTGAGCCTATATAGGTACTATTGGTCCTGCTAGATACGTGGCTTCTGAGGGCAGAGTTTGTAAATGTCAGCTATCCCCAATGTCACTGAATGTGTGATCCCGGCTTGTATCCCTGTCCCAAAGAATGTTAAGTGCGCCTAAGGGTTTTTTTCTATTGTGGGGTTGGTAGACTATTATGATAGAGCTGGTTATGTCAAGCTGTCCCTATGCTCTGTACTGTAAAGAAAAATAAAAGGAAAAGCGAAAAAATTGGCCGACTTTCACGCCACGTGGGTTCCCCTTGCCTGCTCTCAAACCCGGTCTCCTCAGTCTTCACATCCACAGGTATAGAGAGTCTGGTCTTTATGTTTTTGTTTTATTTCCCCCTATCACATCTTATGCAGTGTGGATCGTGGGGTGGGAGAAGAAGGCCGTAACCAAACATCTCGGCGTCACTGTCTGACTCGCGTGTAATGTAGGTCACTGCCCTTACCTCCTGCTGACATATGTTTGAGATGCGTTCTACACCTCTTTTGGCCACACTCTGATGCTGTCTCCTATGTCCGGAGCAGAGCCCGACCCTCCGGATTTAGATGCGACCAGGTCTTAGAAGCTGTAGGCTTGGCTGCTGCGCGCTGTATCTTGAGATGCTTCAGTAGGCCTCAGTCGCCGCTTCCTATTTCTGCTGGAAACAGCACCTCCAAGCTCAGTTTCGATCAACCCAAAAGCTCTTTTTTAAGTCTCCAGGGGCTAGGGATCACTACTACACTGTATAACAGCGGGTATGCTCAATCTGAAGGTAAATAAGTGATTGAGTGGGCTTGTAATTTGTTTTTTATTTTCTGTAATTTAGTGTTTGTTTGTTTTTTGTAATTTATCTAATTTTATTTAATTTATTTAATTGTATTTAATTTAGGTAATTTATTTAATTGTAGGGTTAGGTTAGGTATTAGTGTAACTTAGGTTAGGTTTTATTTTACAGGTTAATAACTATTTAGTAACTATTCTACCTAGTTAAAATAAATACAAACTTGCCTGTAAAATAAAAATAAACCCTAAGCTAGCTACAATGTAACTATTAGTTATATTGTAGCTAGCTTAGGGTTTATTTTATAGGTAAGTTTTTAGTTTTAAATTTAAAGTTAGGGGGTGTTAGGGTTAGACTTAGGTTTAGGGGTTAATAAATTTAGAATAGTGGCGGCGAAGTTGGGGGGCGGCAGATTAGGGGTTAATAAATGTAGGTAGGTGGCGGCGACATTGGGGAGTATAATGTAGGTGGCGGCGATTTCCGGAGCGGCAGATTAGGGGTTAATAAATATAATGTAGGTGTCTGCAATGTCGGGGGCTGCAGATTAGGGGTTAATAAGTGTAAGATTAGGGGTGTTTAGACTCGAGGTTCATGTTAGGGTGTTAGGAGTAAACATACATTTTGTTTCCCCATAGGAATCAATGGGGCTGCGTTACTGAGATTTACGCTGCTTTTTTGCAGGTGTTAGACTTTTTCTCAGCCGGCTCTCCCCATTGATGTCTATGGGGAAATCGTGCACGAGCACGTACAACCAGCTCACCGCTGACTTAAGCTGCCCTGGTACTGGAGTGCGGTATGGAGCTCAATTTTGCTCTACGCTCACTTCTTGCCTTTTAACGCTGGGTTTGTAAAAACCTGTAATATCAGCGCTGCAGGGAAGTGAGCAGTGAGAAAAAACTGCACATTAGCACCGCACAGCTCATAATGCAAAACTCGTAATCTACCCAAGGTATTCATACTGCATCAGCAAGGTCTCTCCCAGGCAGACATTTCAAGGCACACAAGGGTTTTCAGATATGCTGTCTACGCTCCTCTGAAGAAAGACAAAGAAACATGCAACTTTGAGGACCATTGATGCAGTGGTCGGCCTAGGACAATTAGTGTAGCAGATAAAAGACACATCATGCTCACTTTTTTTGCTACTGGAAGATGTCCAGCAGTCCCATCAGTGCACCTATCTACTTCCAGAGAAGTCTGGTCAGAAGTGGTCTTCATGGAAGAATTGTGGACAAAGAGTCATACCTCTGAAGTGGAAACAAGGCCAATCGACTGGACTATGCATGAAAACACAGGGACTGGGTTGCAAAAAAAATGGCAGCAGGTGTTCTGGACTGGCTAATCAATATTTGAAATATATTGGCTGTAGCAGAAGGCAGTTTGCCAAAGGGCTGGAGAGCGGTACAAGAATGATGGTCTGCAGGCAACAGTGAAGAATGATGGAGGTTCCTTGCATGTTTGGGTCTGCATTTATATAAATGGAGTTGGGGATTTGCTCAGAATTTAATGGTCCCCTCAATGCTGAGGAGTATAGGCAGATACTTATCCATCATGTAATATCATTAGGGAGGCATCTGATTGGCTCCAAATTTATTCTGCAGCATGACAAGAACCCCAAACATGTAGTATTAAAAACTATTTTCAGCTTAAAAACATACAAGGAGTTCTAGAAGTGATGGTGTGGCCCTCTATATGGGACACAAAACTTCCTTGCATGTTTAAGGCCAGTGCCACTCAGGCTGCAGTCTATTAGCTCACAATAGCTTTCAAAGAGGAGAAATATCAGTCTGATCCAACCAAATGACATTCCAGCACTGAAATACTAGGCCATTCTCCTCTGAACAAGAGAAAACATAATTTATGCTTACCTGATAAATTTATTTCTCTTGTAGTGTATCCAGTCCACGGATCATCCATTCTCCTTCCCAACAGGAAGTTGCAAGAGGATCACCCACAGCAGAGCTGCTATATAGCTCCTCCCCTAACTGCCATATCCAGTCATTCGACCGAAACAAACAGAGAAAGGAGAAACCATAGGGTGCAGTGGTGACTGTAGTTTAATTAAATTTTAGACCTGCCTTAAAATGACAGGGCAGGCCGTGGACTGGATACACTATAAGAGAAATAAATTTATCAGGTAAGCATAAATTATGTTTTCTCTTGTTAAGTGTATCCAGTCCACGGATCATCCATTACTTATGGGATACCAATACCAAAGCTAAAGTACACGGATGATGGGAGGGACAAGGCAGGGATTAAGCGGAAGGAACCAATGCCTGAAGAACCTTTCTCCCAAAAACAGCCTCCGAAGAAGCAAAAGTATCAAATTTGTAAAATTTTGAAAAAGTGTGAAGCGAAGACCAAGTCGCGGCCTTGCAAATCTGTTCAACAGAGGCCTCATTTTTAAAGGCCCAGGTGGAAGCCACAGCTCTAGTAGAATGAGCTGTAATTCTTTCAGGGGGCTGCTGTCCAGCAGTCTCATAGGCTAGGCGTATAATACTCCGAAGCCAAAAGGAAAGAGAGGTTGCCGAAGCTTTTTGACCTCTCCTCTGTCCAGAATAAACGACAAACAGGGAAGATGTTTGACGAAAATCTTTAGTAGCTTGTAAGTAAAACTTCAAAGCACGGACTACGTCCAGATTATGTAAAAGACGTTCCTTCTTTGAAGAAGGATTAGGACACAATGATGGAACAACAATCTCTTGATTGATATTCTTGTTAGAAACCACCTTAGGTAAAAACCCAGGTTTGGTACGCAGAACTACCTTATCTGCATGAAAAATCAGATAAGGAGAATCACATTGTAAGGCAGATAGCTCAGAGACTCTCCGAGCCGAGGAAATAGCCATCAAAAACAGAACTTTCCAAGATAAAAGCTTAATATCAATGGAATGAAGGGGTTCAAACGGAACTCCTTGAAGAACTTTAAGAACCAAGTTTAAGCTCCATGGGGGAGCAACAGGTTTAAACACAGGCTTAATTCTAACCAAAGCCTGACAAAATGCCTGGACGTCTGGAACTTCTGCCAGACGCTTGTGCAAAATAATAGACAGAGCAGAAATCTGTTCCTTTAAGGAACTAACTGATAATTCTTTGTCCAAACCCTCTTGGAGAAAGGACAATATCCTAGGAATCCTAACCTTACTCCATGAGAAATTCTTGGATTCACACCAGTAAAGATATGTATGCCATATCTTGTGATAGATTTTCCTGGTAACAGGCTTTCGTGCCTGTATTAAGGTATCAATGACTGACTCGGAGAAGCCACGCTTTGATAGAATCAAGCGTTTAATCTCCATGCAGTCAGTCTCAGAGAAATTAGATTTGGATGATTGAAAGGACCTTGTATTAGAAGGTCCTGTCTTAGAGGCAGAGTCCATGGTGGAAAGGATGACATGTCCACTAGGTCTGCATACCAGGTCCTGCGTAGCCGCGCAGGCGCTATTAGAATCACTGATGCTCTCTCCTGTTTGATTTTGGCAATCAGTCGAGGGAGCAGAGGAAACGGTGGAAACACCTAAGCCAGGTTGAAGAACCAAGGCGCTGCTAGAGCATCTATCAGCGTCGCTTCTGGATCCCTGGACCTGGATCCGTAACAAGGAAGCTTGGCGTTCTGGCGAGACGCCATGAGATCCAACTCTGGTTTGCCCCAATGATGAATCAACTGAGCAAACACCTCCGGATGGAGTTCCCACTCCCCCGGGTGAAAAGTCTGACGACTTAGAAAATCCGCCTCCCAGTTCTCCACGCCTGGGATATGGATTGCTGACAGGTGGCAAGAGTGAGTCTCTGCCCAGCGAATTATTTTTGAGACTTCTAACATCGGTAGGGAACTCCTGGTTCCCCCTTGATGGTTGATGTAAGCCACAGTCGTGATATTGTCCGACTGAAATCTGATGTGTTGCTAACTGAGGCCAAGCCAGAAGAGCATTGAATATTGCTCTTAACTCCAGAATATTTATCGGAAGGAGTTTCTCCTCCTGAGTCCACGATCCCTGTGCCTTCAGGGAGTTCCAGACTGCACCCCAACCTAGAAGGCTGGCATCTGTTGTTACAATTGTCCAATCTGGCCTGCGAAAGGTCATACCCTCGGACAGGTGGACCCGAGACAACCAGCAGAGAAGAGAATCTCTGGTCTCTTGATCCAGATTTAGCAGAGGGGACAAATCTGTGTAATCCCCATTCCACTGACTTAGCATGCATAATTGCAGCAGTCTGAGATGTAGGCGCGCAAATGGCACTATGTCCATTGCCGCTACCATTAAGCCGATCACCTCCATACACTGAGCCACCGAAGGGCGCGGAATGGAATGAAGAATACAGCAAGCATTTAGAAGCTTTGATAACCTGGACTCCGTCAGGTAAATTTTCATCTCTACAAAATTTATAAGAGTCCCTAAGAAGGAGACTCTTGTGAGTGGGGATAGAGAACTCTTTTCCTCGTTCACTTTCCACCCGTGCGATCTCAGAAATGCCAGAACTATCTCTGTATGAGACTTGGCAATTTGAAAGCTTGACGCCTGTATCAGGATGTCGTCTAGATACGGAGCCACCGCTATGCCTCGCGGTCTTAGAACCGCCAGAAGTGAGCCCAGAACCTTCGTAAAGATTCTCGGGGCTGTAGCCAACCCGAAGGGAAGAGCTACAAATTGGTAATGCCTGTCTAGAAAGGCAAATCTTAGGAACCGATGATGATCTTTGTGAATCGGTATGTGAAGGTAGGCATCCTTTAAGTCCACTGTGGTCATGTACTGACCCTCTTGGATCATGGGTAGGATGGTCCGAATAGTTTCCATTTTGAAAGATGGAACTCTGAGGAATTTGTTTAAGATCTTTAGATCCAAAATTGGTCTGAAGGTTCCCTCTTTTTTGGGAACTACAAACAGATTTGAATAAAAACCCTGTCCTTGTTCCGTCCGCAGAACTGGATTGATCACTCCCATTACTAGGAGGTCTTGCACACAGCGTAGGAATGCCTCTTTCTTTATCTGATTTGCAGATAACCTTGAAAGATGAAATCTCCCTTGTGGAGGGGAAGCTTTGAAGTCCAGAAGATATCCCTGAGATATGATCTCCAACGCCCAGGGATCCTGAACATCTCTTGCCCACACCTGGGCGAAGAGAAAAAGTCTGCCCCCTACTAGATCCGTTGCCGGATAGGGGGCCGTTCCTTCATGCTGTCTTAGAGGCAGCAGCAGGCTTTCTGGTCTGCTTGCCTTTGTTCCAGGACTGGTTAGTTTTCCAGGCCTGCTTAGATTGAGCAAAAGTTCCCTCTTGTCTTGAAGCGAAGGAAGTTGATGCTGCACCTGCCTTGGAATTTCGAAAGGCACGAAAATTAGACTGTTTGGCCTTTGATTTGGCCCTGTCCTGAGGAAGGGTATGACCCTTACCTCCAGTAATGTCAGCAATAATTTCTTTCAAACCAGGCCCGAATAAGGTCTGCCCCTTGAAAGGAATGTTGAGTAATTTAGACTTTGAAGTCACATCAGCTGACCAGGATTTGAGCCATAGCGCCCTACGCGCCTGGATGGCGAATCCGGAATTCTTAGCCGTTAGTTTAGTCAAATGAACAATGGCATCAGAAACAAATGAGTTAGCTAGCTTAAGAGTTCTAAGCTTGTCAACAATTTCAGTCAATGGCGCTGTATGGATGGCCTCTTCCAGGGCCTCAAACCAGAATGTTGCCGCAGCAGTGACAGGCGCAATGCATGCAAGGGGCTGTAAAATAAAACCTTGTTGAATAAACATTATCTTAAGGTAACCCTCTAATTTTTTATCCATTGGATCTGAAAAAGCACAACTGTCCTCAACCGGGATAGTGGTACGCTTTGCTAAAGTAGAAACTGCTCCCTCCACCTTAGGGACAGTCTGCCATAAGTCCCGTGTAGTGGCATCTATTGGAAACATTTTTCTAAATATAGGAGGTGGGGAAAAGGGCACACCGGGCCTATCCCACTCCTTACTAATAATTTCTGTAAGCCTTTTAGGTATTGGAAAAACATCAGTACTCACCGGCACTGCATAGTATTTATCCAGCCTACACAATTTCTGTGGCACTGCAATTGTGTCACAGTCATTCAGAGCAGCTAATACCTCCCCAAGCAATACACGGAGGTTCTCAAGCTTAAATTTAAAATTAGAAATCTCTGAATCAGGTCTCCCCGAATCAGAGACGTCACCCACAGACTGAAGCTCTCCGTCCTCAGGTTCTGCATATTGTGACGCAGTATCAGACATGGCTCTTACAGCATCTACGCGCTCTGTATCTCATCTAACCCCAGAGCTATCGCGCTTGCCTCTCAATTAAGGCAATCTGGATAATACCTCTGACAGGGTATTATTCATGATTGCAGCCATGTCCTGCAAAGTAATCGCTATGGGCGTCCCTGATGTACTTGGCGCCATATTAGCGTGCGTCCCTTGAGCGGGAGGCGAAGGGTCCGACACGTGGGGAGAGTTAGTCGGCATAACTTCCCCCTCGACAGACCCCTCTGGTGACAATTCTTTTAGAGATAAAGACTGATCTTTACTGTTTAAGGTGAAATCAATACATTTAGTACACATTCCCCTATGGGGCTCCACCATGGCTTTTAAACATAATGAACAAGTATCCTCTGTTTCAGACATGTTTGTACAGACTAGCAATGAGACTAGCAAGCTTGGAAAACACTTTAAAGCAAGTTAACAAGCAATATAAAAAATGTTACTGTGCCTTTAAGACAAACAAATTTTGACAAAATTTGAAATAACAGTGAAAAAAGGCAGTTACACTAACAAAATTTTTACATTGTATGTAACAAGTCAGCAGAGCATTGCACCCACTTGCAAATGGATGATTAACCCCTTAATAACAAAAACAGAATAATAAATGACAAAAACGTTTTTTAAACACAGTCACAACAACTGCCACAGTCTACTGTGATTGTTACCCTCCTCAAACACGACTTTGAAGCCTTTTGAGCCCTTCAGTGATGTCCTGTATCATGCAGAGGAAAGCTGAATGTCTCTGTCAGTATTTTTATCTGCACAGAAAAGCACTAAAATAGGCCCTTCCCACTCATATTGCAACAGTGGAAAGCTTCAGGAAACTGTCTCTAGGCAGAAATCAAACCAGCCATGTGGAAAAAAACTAGGCCCCAATAAGTTTTGTCACCAAACATATATAAAAACGATTAACATGCCAGCAAACGTTTTATATTACATTTTTATAAGAGTATGCATCTCTATTAATAAGCCTGATACCAGTAGCTATCACTGCATTTAAGGCTTTACTTACATTAATCCGGTATAAGCAGCATTTTCTAGCAAATTCCATCCCTAGAAAAATATTAACTGCACATACCTTATTGCAGGAAAACCTGCACGCCATTCCCTCTCTGAAGTTACCTCACTCCTCAGAATATGTGAGAACAGCCATGGATCTTAGTTACTTCTGCTAAGATCATAGAAAATGCAGGCAGATTCTTCTTCTAAATACTGCATGAGATAAACAGCACACTCCGGTACCATTTAAAAATAACAAACTTTTGATTGAAGAAATAAACTAAGTATAAAACACCACACTCCTCTTATGACCTCCATCTTGGTTGAGGCTTGCAAGAGAATGACTGGATAAGGCAGTCAGGGGAGGAGCTATATAGCAGCTCTGCTGTGGGTGATCCTCTTGCAACTTCCTGTTGGGAAGGAGAATATCCCATAAGTAATGGATGATCCGTGGACTGGATACACTTAACAAGAGAAAACTACAAACCACAGACATATGTTTGGGCCTCATCAGTGTGGTGCAGTTATATCTCTGTAGGGCATATATATACTGTATACACACACATAAATTTATAAAAACCTTCAAAAACATTATACAGAGAATCATGTATATTATTACTATTGCTTATTACTGAGTTACCTTGGGGGGGCACCAGAGCCCTATGCTGAGTAGATCCGCTACTGCCAACCAAGGCTTGAAGAGCATCTGTAAAGACTGGCAGAGTATGAATGGTGTGAGGCACATAAACCTTAACACAGTAACAAACTATTATAGACCCAGATAAGCTTCATCCATATAAAGGATTTTTTTTTTTATTGAAACAATTTAAAAACAGTGGGTAGTAAATAGCTAATATATAAAACAGTTCATATCAGGAAGCATTACTATATGTATTTTTGTAATCTTGTTACTGTGTATCATTATTTATTTAGGGGACAGGGGCTCTACCTCCGTATAGTTAATACATTTGGTGGGTGGACATTGCCCACTAATGAAAGGGCATTGTAATGAGGGGCCTTATATCTAGGGTCGTCCATGTTAACCTGGACAGTTATGAGTTATACATGCTGCAGGGTGTGCTACCTGTACAGTAATGAGTTATACATGCTGCCGGGTGTGCTACCTGGACAGTTATGAGTTATACATGCTGCCGGGTGTGCTACCTGTACAGTAATGAGTTATACATGCTGCAGGGTGTGCTACCTGTACAGTAATGAGTTATACATGCTGCCGGGTGTGCTACCTGTACAGTTATGAGTTATACATGCTGCCGGGTGTGCTACCTGGACAGTAATGAGTTATACATGCTGCCGGGTGTGCTACCCATACAGTAATGAGTTGTACATGCTGTCGGGTGTGCTACCTGGACAGTAATGAGTTATACATGCTGCCGGGTGTGCTACCTGGACAGTTATGAGTTATACATGCTGCAGGGTGTGCTACCTGTACAGTAATGAGTTATACATGCTGTCGGGTATGCTACCTGGACAGTTACGAGTTATACATGCTGTCGGGTGTGCTACCTGGACAATTATGAGTTATACATGCTGCCGGGTGTGCTACCTGGACAGTAATGAGCTATACATGCTGCCGGGTGTGCTACCTGGACAATTATGAGTTATACATGCTGCAGGGAGTGCTACCTGGACAGTAATGAGTTATACATGTTGCAGGGTGTGCTAACTGGACAATTATGAGTTATACATGCTGCAGGGTGTGCTACCTGGACAATTATGAGTTATACATGCTGCAGGGTGTGCTACCTGTACAGTAATGAGTTATACATGCTGTCGGGTGTGATACCTGTACAGTAATGAGTTATACATGCTGCAGGGTGTGCTACCTGGACAGTTATGAGTTATACTTGCTGCAGAGAGTGCTACCTGTACAGTAATGAGCCCTATGCTGAGTAGATCCGCTACTGCCAACCAAGGCTTGAAGAGCATCTGTAAAGACTGGCAGAGTATGAATGGTGTGAGGCACATAAACCTTAACACAGTAACAAACTATTATAGACCCAGATAAGCTTCATCCATATAAAGGATTTTTTTTTTTATTGAAACAATTTAAAAACAGTGGGTAGTAAATAGCTAATATATAAAACAGTTCATATCAGGAAGCATTACTATATGTATTTTTGTAATCTTGTTACTGTGTATCATTATTTATTTAGGGGACAGGGGCTCTACCTCCGTATAGTTAATACATTTGGTGGGTGGACATTGCCCACTAATGAAAGGGCATTGTAATGAGGGGCCTCATATCTAGGGTCGTCCATGTTAACCTGGACAGTTATGAGTTATACATGCTGCAGGGTGTGCTACCTGTACAGTAATGAGTTATACATGCTGCCGGGTGTGCTACCTGGACAGTTATGAGTTATACATGCTGCCGGGTGTGCTACCTGTACAGTAATGAGTTATACATGCTGCAGGGTGTGCTACCTGTACAGTAATGAGTTATACATGCTGCCGGGTGTGCTACCTGTACAGTTATGAGTTATACATGCTGCCGGGTGTGCTACCTGGACAGTAATGAGTTATACATGCTGCCGGGTGTGCTACCCATACAGTAATGAGTTGTACATGCTGTCGGGTGTGCTACCTGGACAGTAATGAGTTATACATGCTGCCGGGTGTGCTACCTGGACAGTTATGAGTTATACATGCTGCAGGGTGTGCTACCTGTACAGTAATGAGTTATACATGCTGTCGGGTATGCTACCTGGACAGTTATGAGTTATACATGCTGTCGGGTGTGCTACCTGTACAGTAATGAGTTATACATGCTGTCGGGTGTGCTACCTGTACAGTAATGAGTTATACATGCTGTCGGGTGTGCTACCTGGACAGTTATGAGTTAAATTAAAAAAGTGGATTGGTGCGCGCTAAGGATGGTATTGCTAAACACTTACTCTAAAGATACAATCTCTGCTTGTATCAGACACAAGGAAATGACCAATAATGAAGCCTAAGCCTCAAGATAGAGAAAGTGCGCTATCAAGCTAAAAGTATACACACCACATTAAAAGATATTTAAATTTATTAAATGAAATAGACAAATTACATAAAAACATATATAGAAGTTAGCGGTAGGGACGTCTCCCTTGGATAAAAAATCAGTAGTCCGTGCAAATATTTGCAAATAGCAGCTAACAATTAATAGGATGTAAATAAATGTTAAAAAACAATCATAATCTTAAATGTATGGCATAACACTAATCATAATCACAAAAGAAAGGATTATTAATAAAAACAAGCACCAAGTCCAGAAATATAATCACAGTGCAGATGGCCGTGTGCAAATGAGCATCAATATTGTAGCATTACGGCTAGAATTTGTAACAAATTGGTGCCACAAACAGATACAATGTACTGTACCGTGAGTCAAGAGGGTACTTGGAGGGTGTTACCGAGGAAAGGAAATCTTGCGGTCAAAGCTTGGACCTCGGCTGTAGTGACTGCCGTTCCTGGAAAATAGAAGTGTACAGACCTCTGCACATGTGAGTCGGCGTCTGACGTCACAAACTTCCGCTCTTCTCAGGTAATGGATTGTCGTTCCAGCAGCGTGAGAAAGAAAACAGCTGATTGCTGTGTGCTGATGAAAACTTGCTGCAAGAGCAGATTTAACTGCTGTAGATGTATCCGTTGTTCCAATAGACTGGTAGGGCACAAGTTATCCCTTACCTTGGGATATACAAAGATACTGGTAACCCGGGTTAAAGTTGCAGTACAAGCTGTACTGAGATATCTCTTAGTGTTTCAAAGATACAATGTCACAGTGTCACATATGCAAGCGACGCGTTTCGCCCTCCCTTGGGCTTTATCAAGACACTGTGACATTGTATCTTTGAAACACTAAGAGATATCTCAGTACAGCTTGTACTGCAACTTTAACCCGGGTTACCAGTATCTTTGTACAACGGATACATCTACAGCAGTTAAATCTGCTCTTGCAGCAAGTTTTCATCAGCACACAGCAATCAGCTGTTTTCTTTCTCACGCTGCTGGAACGACAATCCATTACCTGAGAAGAGCGGAAGTTTGTGACGTCAGACGCCGACTCACATGTGCAGAGGTCTGTACACTTCTATTTTCCAGGAACGGCAGTCACTACAGCCGAGGTCCAAGCTTTGACCGCAAGATTTCCTTTCCTCGGTAACACCCTCCAAGTACCCTCTTGACTCACGGTACAGTACATTGTATCTGTTTGTGGCACCAATTTGTTACAAATTCTAGCCGTAATGCTACAATATTGATGCTCATTTGCACACGGCCATCTGCACTGTGATTATATTTCTGGACTTGGTGCTTGTTTTTATTAATAATCCTTTCTTTTGTGATTATGATTAGTGTTATGCCATACATTTAAGATTATGATTGTTTTTTAACATTTATTTACATCCTATTAATTGTTAGCTGCTATTTGCAAATATTTGCACGGACTACTGATTTTTTATCCAAGGGAGACGTCCCTACCGCTAACTTCTATATATGTTTTTATGTAATTTGTCTATTTCATTTAATAAATTTAAATATCTTTTAATGTGGTGTGTATACTTTTAGCTTGATAGCGCACTTTCTCTATCTTGAGGCTTAGGCTTCATTATTGGTCAGTTATGAGTTATACATGCTGCCGGGTGTGCTACCTAGACAGTTATGAGTTATACATGCTGCCGGGTGTGCTACCTGTACAGTTATGAGTTATACATGCTGTCGGGTGTGCTACCTGGACAGTTATGAGTTATACATGCTGCCGGGTGTGCTACCTGGACAGTAATGAGTTATACATGCTGCCGGGTGTGCTACCTGTACAATAATGAGTTATACATACTGCCGGGTGTGCTACCTGGACAATTATGAGTTATACATGCTGCAGGGTGTGCTACCTGGATAGTAATGAGTTATACATGTTGCAGGGTGTGCTAACTGGACAATTATGAGCTATACATGCTGCAGGGTGTACTACCTGGACAATTATGAGTTATACATGCTGCAGGGTGTGCTACCTGTACAGTAATGAGTTATACATGCTTTCGGGTGTGCTACCTGTACAGTAATGAGTTATACATGCTGCAGGGTGTGCTACCTGGACAGTTATGAGTTATACTTGCTGCAGGGAGTGCTACCTGTACAGTAATGAGCTATACATGCTGCCGGGTGTGCTACCTGGACAATTATGAGTTATACATGCTGCAGGGAGTGCTACCTGGACAGTAATGAGTTATACATGTTGCAGGGTGTGCTAACTGGACAATTATGAGCTATACATGCTGCAGGGTGTGCTACCTGGACAATTATGAGTTATACATGCTGCAGGGTGTGCTACCTGTACAGTAATGAGTTATACATGCTGTCGGGTGTGATACCTGTACAGTAATGAGTTATACATGCTGCAGGGTGTGCTACCTGGACAGTTATGAGTTATACTTGCTGCAGAGAGTGCTACCTGTACAGTAATGAGCTATACATGCTGCCGGGTGTGCTACCTGGACAATTATGAGTTATACATGCTGCTGGGTGTACATAAGCACTATTTATGTAATATCCTGAGGCACAATACATGTTACTTCCTGCACACCCTGCAATATGTGTAACTCATAACTGTCTAGGTGGCAACCCTACTCATATCCCTTTATGGGGGGAAAGGGAATCTAAAAGTCCCGCTTGCAATAACGGAAGGTGAGCGCGGTGTAGCTGCGTCCAGAACCGGAACCGGCAAATGTGAATTGATGTGAAATTCTCCAATGAGCTTAGCTGGCAGAGTGCCGTAGCCTGCGATGTGACTCAGAATCGCTCAAAGTTGCAAATTCAGGAATTCCCCAATACCGCTACATATGTCTTTGGAAGAAGGACTTAATGTCATCAATATTTCTAAATATGAGTTAAAAGACAGTGAAATTTCAGTGTTGTCAAAAGGTTTGGGTTTTGCCCCAACTAATAGGCTTTCATGCTTCAATACACTTTTGGATGTGAACAAATTTATTCGTAAATTGTCTTTGAAAAGGTTCTTTGCTTTGACAGACACTAATAGCAAACAGGAAAATATTGATTCGGTTATATCCAATGCAGATGAAGTCTCCCCTCATTTACCGTTCATTGATGCTTGCTCTGTAGCAACTCTCAATGAATTGTATATTATGGGGGGCACTGACCATGAGAGCCCCAAAGAAAAACTAGAGAGACCAAAGAAATATAGGTCCAAGTTTTACCCTATTAATTTCAGGGGCCCTATGGTCAATGCCTACCATAGATTAGTTCAAGAGGATATACTAAAATTGGAAGCTGATGTCTGCACTGGCAGCGATGCTGCCACCCAGAATCTGAAATTTGAAGAGCATTCAGCTATCAATACCCTTAAAAATAATGATGACATAGTCATTAGAAATTCGGATAAGGGTGGCAGCATCGTTGTCATGGATAAGTCCTATTACTTTGAAGAGGCGCTGAGACAACTCTCAGATAATAGTGTATACAGGTTGTTGCCACACAACCCAGTACATACCTTTAAAAAAGAAATGGGCAAGCTTGTTGCTGATGGTATAATTTTGGGTATTTTTAAAGAAGAGGATGTGGATTTATTAATCCCGGAACATCCTATTACTCCCTTATTTCATCATGTGCCCAAAATACATAAAAATAAGGAACGCCCGCCGGGTAGGCCTATAGTTGCAGGCATAGGCTCTTTACTGGAACCTTTAGGAGAGTGGATAGATACCATACTACAACCCATTGCACAAAGACAACTTAGTTATTTAAGGGATACATCACACTTGTTAACTACATTGGATACCATCCAATGGCAGGCCAATTACAGTTGGATTACCGTTGACATAGTTTCTTTGTATACCAGTATACCACAACATTCAGGTATAAGTGCAGTGGATTATTTTTTGAAGATAGAAACAAATTTGAGTGACCAGGAAACTAATTACATATGTGAAATTTTACAATTTTTGCTTTCGCATAATTATTTTATGTTCAACAAAGAGTACTACTTACAGATAAGGGGGACCACCATGGGGGCAAAATTTGCCCCGGCTTTTGCAAATATTTATGTCTCATGGTGGCAACTAACATATATCTTTTCAGCTAATAACCCTTGGATGGATGAAGTAGTACTTTTTGTTCGTTACATAGATGACTTGCTTTTCATAGTCAAAAATGAGAAGAAAGCTGTCATTTTGGATGATTTATTGTCTTATCTAAGTGATAATTTGATGGGTTTGCAATTTACAGGCGAACAAAGCAGGCAGCAGATCAATTACTTAGATTTAACTTTGAAAATCTTATATAATCAAATTGTCACTCAAACTTATAGAAAACCAGTAGCAGGAAACACCATTTTGCATGCGGCATCCCAGCATCCAGAACATGTCAAAAAAGCCATACCAAGAGGGCAGTTTATCACGCTACGTAGGAATACGAAGAGTGATTTAATCTATGAAATGCAGTCTTTAGAGCTGAAAGAGAGGCTAACTAAGAGAGGTTATAACCCAAAAAGGCTTGAACAATGTAGACTTGCAGTTAAAACTTATAAGAGCAAACCCATTAACAATAAAGATAAGCCTAAACAAGGCACTAATGATACTATAGTCTTCACTACTGAGTACTCCATGCATTACAATGCAGTGGTTAAAATCTTAAAAAAAACATTCCCATTTATTATTGGGAGATGACATCCTCAAACCATTTGTTAAAAACTTTAGGTATGTCCCAAAAAAACCTAAGACACTAGGGAAGGTACTTGCTCCCAGTTTGGTCTCAGATATTAAAAGTGTTCCTTCAGGGGACTGGTTATCAAAAAAGGGCCTTTTCAAATGTGGAAGTAGAGATTGTATTACCTGCCCTAACCTTATTAAAGGCACTCAATTCTCCTCAAGCGTAGATAACAAACAATATGCCATAGATTTTTATGCCAATTGTAAAACCAAATTTGCTATCTACCTTCTGACTTGCAATATTTGTAAATATCAATACGTGGGAAAAACCTCACGTGAAGTCAGAACAAGGTTTGGAGAACATATGAGAGACGTCAAAAATGACTGCAAGGACTCAACAGTGGCAGGTTATTTTAATGGTTTACATTTTACACATTTGGCAGATATGTCTGTTCAGATTATAGACATTGCCAGAATTCCTATCAGAGGAGGCAACAGATATTAGATAAAAAGGAAATATTCTGGATAATTAAATTAAACACACGCCAAACCCTTGGAATGAATAAAGAATGTGACGTCAATTACCTCATAGACAACTGAGTTGTAGTTAGCTACATATATAGTTCATTATCAACTTTTCTCTTATAAAAGAATTAGACATACAAGTCACACTTTGATACTCCCTCTTACATTTTACTGTAGTTAGGTTTAATGACACTGTTTTTCCTCTTCTTTTTACAGTATATCATACTCTATTTAGAATCCCCACAGTATATTTAAAGGATAGTGCATATACTCACAGATATGAATTCCATCTTTATATATCTTTTGTATAAATAATATATAGTTTTCTATAAATCCAGGTAGTCTTAGTTCTTTAACTTATTTGGTGTTGGTACAGTAGAGCCTGTATATATTTCTGTATATTGATCTCAATGTAAATTTGTCAATGTTTTTAATATTCTATTGTTTTTAAAACTTTCTTGCACATAAAGGGTTAATGCTTTTCCCTTTAAATAGGTATCACTTACCTAGTGCTTTAGCCTATGAATAAGCGCCACTAGGGGGCGCGAAACGCGTCAGGCTTTGCTTGTTTTTTCCCCCCCCTGTCTTTGTGTCCAGCCTCTAATGTATTTTATATATATTTTTTTCATTAAAGTTTTTTCATATTTTTACTTTATTGTGCGCCCGTTTGGTTATTGTAGTGCCTGCCACTAGCCCTCCTGAATTTGCAATCTAAAAGTCCCCCCTTCCCCCCATCAGACACTGCATGTGTTCTTAAAGGGACAGTAAAGTAAAAACTAAACTTTGATCATTTAAATAGAGCATGTAACTATCCAAATTATTTATATAGTCTAAGTTGCTTTGTTTTCTTGGTATATTTTGTTGAAAAGCATATCACAATCAGCAATGCACTACTGGGAGATAGCTGCTGGTTGGTGGCTGTACATATATGCCTCTTGTCATTGTCTCACCCAGTGTGTTAAGTTAGCTCCCAGTAGTGTATTGCTGCTCCTTAAACAAACGACACGAAGAAAATGAAGCAATGGTAAAAGAAGTAAATAGTAAAGTTGTTTAAAATTGTGTCTTCTATTTGAATCAGTAAATACATATTTTGGATTTCCTGTCCCTTTAGTTGGGGCAGGTGAAAAACATAATTTATGTAAGAACTTACCTGATAAATTCATTTCTTTCATATTAGCAAGAGTCCATGAGCTAGTGACGTATGGGATATACATTCCTACCAGGAGGGGCAAAGTTTCCCAAACCTCAAAATGCCTATAAATACACCCCTCACCACACCCACAATTCAGTTTAACGAATAGCCAAGAAGTGGGGTGATAAAAAAGTGCGAAAGCATATAAAATAAGGAATTGGAATAATTGTGCTTTATACAAAATCATAACCACCACAAAAAAAAAAAAAAAAAAAAAAAAAAAAGGGCGGGCCTCATGGACTCTTGCTAATATGAAAGAAATGAATTTATCAGGTAAGTTCTTACATAAATTATGTTTTCTTTCATGTAATTAGCAAGAGTCCATGAGCTAGTGACGTATGGGATAATGACTACCCAAGATGTGGATCTTTCCACACAAGAGTCACTAGAGAGGGAGGGATAAAATAAAGACAGCCAATTCCTGCTGAAAATAATCCACACCCAAAATAAAGTTTAACGAAAAACATAAGCAGAAGATTCAAACTGAAACCGCTGCCTGAAGTACTTTTCTACCAAAAACTGCTTCAGAAGAAGAAAATACATCAAAATGGTAGAATTTAGTAAAAGTATGCAAAGAGGACCAAGTTGCTGCTTTGCAGATCTGGTCAACCGAAGCTTCATTCCTAAACGCCCAGGAAGTAGATACTGACCTAGTAGAATGAGCTGTAATTCTCTGAGGCGGAATTTTACCCGACTCAACATAGGCAAGATGAATTAAAGATTTCAACCAAGATGCCAAAGAAATGGCAGAAGCTTTCTGGCCTTTCCTAGAACCGGAAAAGATAACAAATAGACTAGAAGTCTTACGGAAAGATTTCGTAGCTTCAACATAATATTTCAAAGCTCTAACAACATCCAAAGAATGCAACGATTTCTCCTTAGAATTCTTAGGATTAGGACATAATGAAGGAACCACAATTTCTCTACTAATGTTGTTGGAATTCACAACTTTAGGTAAAAATTCAAAAGAAGTTCGCAACACCGCCTTATCCTGATGAAAAATCAGAAAAAGAGACTCACAAGAAAGAGCAGATAATTCAGAAACTCTTCTAGCAGAAGAGATGGCCAAAAGGAACAAAACTTTCCAAGAAAATAATTTAATGTCCAATGAATGCATAGGTTCAAACGGAGGAGCTTGAAGAGCTCCCAGAACCAAATTCAAACTCCAAGGAGGAGAAATTGACTTAATGACAGGTTTTATACGAACCAAAGCTTGTACAAAACAATGAATATCAGGAAGAATAGCAATCTTTCTGTGAAAAAGAACAGAAAGAGCAGAGATTTGTCCTTTCAAAGAACTTGCGGACAAACCCTTATCTAAACCATCCTGAAGAAACTGTAAAATTCTCGGTATTCTAAAAGAATGCCAAGAAAAATGATGAGAAAGACACCAAGAAATATAAGTCTTCCAGACTCTATAATATATCTCTCGAGATACAGATTTACGAGCCTGTAACATAGTATTAATCACGGAGTCAGAGAAACCTCTTTGACCAAGAATCAAGCGTTCAATCTCCATACCTTTAAATTTAAGGATTTCAGATCCTGATGGAAAAAAGGACCTTGTGATAGAAGGTCTGGTCTTAACGGAAGAGTCCACGGTTGGCAAGAGGCCATCCGGACAAGATCCGCATACCAAAACCTGTGAGGCCATGCTGGAGCTACCAGCAGAACAAACGAGCATTCCTTCAGAATCTTGGAGATCACTCTTGGAAGAAGAACTAGAGGCGGAAAGATATAGGCAGGATGATACTTCCAAGGAAGTGATAATGCATCCACTGCCTCCGCCTGAGGATCCCGGGATCTGGACAGATACCTGGGAAGTTTCTTGTTTAGATGGGACGCCATCAAATCTATTTCTGGAAGTTCCCATATTTGAACAATCTGAAGAAATACCTCTGGGTGAAGAGACCATTCGCCCGGATGCAACATTTGGCGACTTAGATAATCCGCTTCCCAATTGTCTACACCTGGGATATGAACCGCAGAGATTAGACAGGAGCTGGATTCCGCCCAAACCAAAATTCGAGATACTTCTTTCATAGCCAGAGGACTGTGAGTCCCTCCTTGATGATTGATGTATGCCACAGTTGTGACATTGTCTGTCTGAAAACAAATGAACGATTCTCTCTTCAGAAGAGGCCAAAACTGAAGAGCTCTGAAAATTGCACGGCGTTCCAAGATATTGATAGGTAATCTCACCTCCTGAGATTCCCAAACTCCCTGTGCCGTCAGAGATCCCCACACAGCTCCCCAACCCGTGAGACTTGCATCTGTTGAAATTACAGTCCAGGTCGGAAGCACAAAAGAAGCCCCCTGAATTAAACGATGGTGATCTGTCCACCATGTTAGAGAGTGCCGAACAATTGGTTTTAAAGATATTGTTTGAGATATCTTCGTGTAATCCTTGCACCATTGCTTCAGCATACAGAGCTGAAGAGGTCGCATGTGAAAACGAGCAAAGGGGATCGCGTCCGATGCAGCAGTCATAAGACCTAGAATTTCCATGCATAAGGCTACCGAAGGGAATGATTGTGACTGAAGGTTTCGACAAGCTGCAATCAATTTTAGACGTCTCTTGTCTGTTAAAGACAGAGTCATGGACACTGAATCCATCTGGAAACCCAGAAAGGTTACCCTTGTCTGAGGAATCAAAGAACTTTTTGGTAAATTGATCCTCCAACCATGATCTTGAAGAAACAACACAAGTCGATTCGTATGAGATTCTGCTAAATGTAAAGACTGAGCAAGTACCAAGATATCGTCCAAATAAGGAAATACCACAATACCCTGTTCTCTGATTACAGACAGAAGGGCACCGAGAACCTTTGTAAAAATTCTTGGAGCTGTAGCTAGGCCAAACGGCAGAGCCACAAACTGGTAATGCTTGTCCAGAAAAGAGAATCTCAGGAACTGAAAATGATCTGGATGAATCGGAATATGCAGATATGCATCCTGTAAATCTATTGTGGACATATAATTCCCTTGCAGAACAAAAGGCAAGATAGTCCTTATAGTTACCATTTTGAACGTTGGTATCCTTACATAACGATTCAATATTTTTAGATCCAGAACTGGTCTGAAGGAATTCTCCTTCTTTGGTACAATGAAGAGATTTGAATAAAACCCCATCCCCTGTTCCTGGACTGGAACTGGCATAATTACTCCAGTCAACTCTAGATCTGAAACACATTTCAGAAATGCTTGAGCTTTTACTGGATTTACTGGGACACGGGAAAGAAAAAATCTCTTTGCAGGAGGTCTTATCTTGAAACCAATTCTGTACCCTTCTGAAACAATGTTCTGAATCCAAAGATTGTGAACAGAATTGATCCAAATTTCCTTGAAAAAACGTAACCTGCCCCCTACCAGCTGAGCTGGAATGAGGGCCGCACCTTCATGTGGACTTAGAAGCAGGCTTTGCCTTTCTAGCTGGCTTGGATTTATTCCAGACTGGAGATGGTTTCCAAACTGAAACTGCTCCTGAGGATGAAGGATCAGGCTTTTGTTCTTTGTTGAAACGAAAGGAACGAAAACGATTATTAGCTCTACTTTTACCTTTAGATTTTTTATCCTGTGGTAAAAAAGTTCCTTTCCCACCAGTAACAGTTGAAATGATGGAATCCAACTGAGAACCAAATAATTTGTTACCCTGGAAAGAAATAGAAAGTAAAGTTGATTTAGAAGCTATATCAGCATTCCAAGTTTTAAGCCATAAAGCTCTTCTAGCTAAAATAGCTAGAGACATAAACCTGACATCAACTCTGATAATATCAAAAATGGCATCACAGATAAAATTATTAGCATGCTGAAGAAGAATAATAATGTCATGAGAATCACGATGTGTTACTTGTTGCGCTAAAGTTTCCAACCAAAAAGTTGAAGCTGCAGCAACATCAGCCAAAGATATAGCAGGTCTAAGAAGATTACCTGAACACAGATAAGCTTTTCTTAGAAAGGACTCAATTTTCCTATCTAGAGGATCCTTAAACGAAGTACCATCTGACGTAGGAATAGTAGTACGTTTAGCAAGGGTAGAAATAGCCCCATCAACTTTAGGGATTTTGTCCCAAAATTCTAATCTGTCAGACGGCACAGGATATAAATGCTTAAAACGTTTAGAAGGAGTAAATGAATTACCCAATTTATCCCATTCTTTGGAAATTACTGCAGAAATAGCATTAGGAACAGGAAAAACTTCTGGAATAACCACAGGAGCTTTAAATACCTTATCTAAACGTTTAGAATTAGTATCAAGAGGACTAGAATCCTCTATTTCTAAAGCAATTAGAACTTCTTTAAGTAAAGAACGAATAAATTCCATTTTAAATAAATATGAAGATTTATCAGCATCAACCTCAGAGACAGAATCCTCTGAACCAGAGGAGTCATCAGAATCAGAATGATGATGTTCATTTAAAAATTCATCTGTAGGGAGAGAAGTTTTAAAAGATTTTTTACGTTTACTAGAAGGAGAAATAACAGACATAGCCTTCTTTATGGATTCAGAAACAAAATCTCTTATATTATCAGGAACATTCTGCACCTTAGATGTTGAGGGAACTGCAACAGGCAATGGTACTTTACTAAAGGAAATATTATCTGCTTTAACAAGTTTGTCATGACAATCAATACAAACAACAGCTGGAGAAATAGCTACCAAAAGTTTACAGCAGATACACTTAGCTTTGGTAGATTCAGCACTTGACAGCGATTTTCCTGTAGTATCTTCTGGCTCAGATGCAACGTGAGACATCTTGCAATATGTAAGAGAAAAAACAACATATAAAGCAAAATTGATCAAATTCCTTAAATGACAGTTTCAGGAATGGGAAAGAATGCCAAAGAACAAGCTTCTAGCAACCAGAAGCAATAAAAAATGAGACTTAAATAATGTGGAGACAAAAGCGACGCCCATATTTTTTCGCGCCAAATAAGACGCCCACATTATTTGGCGCCTAAATGCTTTTTGGCGCCAAAAATGACGCCACATCCGGAACGCCAACATTTTTGGCGCGAAATAACGTCAAAGAATGACGCCATAAAATGAAGCATTTTCAGCCCCCGCGAGCCTAACAGCCCACAGGGAAAAAGTCAAATTTTAAGGTAAGAAAAAATGGTCAAATCAAAATGCATTATCCCAAATATGAAACTGACTGTCTGAAAATAGGGAAAGTTGAACATTCTGAGTCAAGGCAAATAAATGTTTGAAAACATATATTTAGAACTTTATAAACAAAGTGCCCAACCATAGCTTGGAGTGTCACAGAAAATAAGACTTACTTACCCCAGGACACTCATCTACATATAGCAGATAGCCAAACCAGTACTGAAACGAGAATCAGCAGAGGTAATGGTATATATAAGAGTATATCGTCGATCTGAAAAGGGAGGTAAGAGATGAATCTCTACGACCGATAACAGAGAACCTATGAAATAGACCCCTTAGAAGGAGATCACTGCATTCAAATAGGCAATACTCTCCTCACATCCCTCTGACATTCACTGCACGCTGAGAGGAAAACCGGGCTCCAACTTGCTGCGGAGCGCATATCAACGTAGAATCTAGCACAAACTTACTTCACCACCTCCATCGGAGGCAAAGTTTGTAAAAACTGAATTGTGGGTGTGGTGAGGGGTGTATTTATAGGCATTTTGAGGTTTGGGAAACTTTGCCCCTCCTGGTAGGAATGTATATCCCATACGTCACTAGCTCATGGACTCTTGCTAATTACATGAAAGAAAGAGGGGAATTAGTTATTTCACATGAGCGGATCTCCCACCCAAGAACATTTTTGGTTTCTAGTGAGGATGCTGAGCACTTGTCCCTCTAGCACAAAAGGAGGGGGGATACAAGAACTTTAACTCCTGCTGCAGGATATGGGCATTTTTATGGCAAGCCCTTAGATCTTAAAGGGACATGACTGCCTCTGCAAGTGAACTTTTGCCACAACAGTGCTAAGTGCAGAAGACAACAATCTGTGTTCAGGATAGAAGTGTGGAATTTTTAACTTTTTAATAATTAAAAAAAAAGTCTTTTTTTTTACAGTATACGGTGGTGTTCACAAATGCATTTGAAAATCATTACATAAATGGCTTCTCATGGGACGGACAAACTGATTTGAATGAGTTTGAATAAAAAAAAAAAAACCTCGGTAACCTAGTCCAGTGTTTCTCAACCGCAGTCCTCAAGTACCCCCAACAAGCCAGGTTTTCATTATAGCTGAACCAGTGCACAGGTGAAATAATCAGCTGATCAGTAACTATGGTTACTATCCTGCTCTAATCCATCAGCTGATTATTTCACCTGTGCACTGGTTCAGCTATAATGAAAACCTGGCCTGTTGGGGGTACTTAAGGACTGCAGTTAAAAAACTGTCGGATAGATTTACAGTTTTGTCGGTAAAGACCTGCGTAGCTAACGCAGCTTTTTTTCCTACCGCTGCTTCCAAACAACGCTGGTATTTAGAGTTGTCTGAGGGGTTGCGTTAGGCTCCAAAAAGGGAGCGTTGAGCCGAATTTACCGCCACTTCAACCCTCAATACCAGCGTTGCTTACGGTAGCGGTAAACTGGCAAAACGTGCTTGTGCACGATTCCCTCATAGGAAACAATTGGGCAGTTTGGGCTGAAAAAAAACTAACACCTGCAAAAAAGCAGCGTTCAGCTCCCAACGCAGCCCCATTGTTTCCTATGGGGAAACACTCTCTAAGTCTGCACCTAACACCCTAACATGAACCCTGAGTATAAACCCCCTAACCTTACACTTATTAACCCCTAATCTGCCGACCCCGCTATTGCCGACACCTGCATTACACTATTAACCCCTAATCTGCCGCTCCGGACACCGTCGCCACCTACATTATCTCTATGTACCCCTAATCTGCTGCCCCTAACATCGCCGACACCTACATAATATTTATTAACCCCTAATCTGCCCCCCCCCAATGTCGCCGCCACCTAACTTCATGTATTAACCCCTAATCTGCCGACCGGACCTCGCCGCTACTATAATAAATGTATTAACCCCTAAAGCTAAGTCTAACCCTAACCCTAACACCCCCCTAAGTTAAATATAATTTTAATCTAACGAAATAAATTAACTCTTATTAACTAAAGTATTCATATTTAAAACTAAATACTTACCTGTAAAATAAACCCTAATATAGCTACAATATAACAAATAATTATATTGTAGCTATTTTAGGATTTATATTTATTTTACAGGCAACTTTGTATTTATTTTAACTAGGTACAATAGCTATTAAATATTTAATAACTATTTAATAGCTACCTAGTTAAAATAATTACAAAAATACCTGTAAAATAAATCCTAACCTAAGTTACAATTAAACCTAACACTACACTATCATTAAATTAATTAAATAAATTAGCTACCAATACCTACAATTAAATACAATTAAATAAACTAAACTAAATTACAAAAACAAACAAACACTAAATTACAGAAAATAAAAAAATATTACAAGAAAGTTAAACTAATTACACCTAATCTAAGCCCCCTAATAAAATAAAATAAATAAAAAAAATAATAAAAGTCCCTACCCTCTTCTAAATTACAAAGTAATCAGCTCTTTTACCAGCCCTTAAAATGGCTTTTTGCGGGGCATGCCCCAAAGTAATCAGCTCTTTTGCCTGTAAGAAAAAATACCCCCCCTAACATTAAAGCCCACCACCCAATTACCCCTACTCTAACCCACCCAAACCCCCCTTAAAAAAACCTAACACTACCCCCCTGAAGATCTCCCTAACTTGAAGTCTTCATCCGATGGGGCAGAAGAGGACATCCAGACCGGCAGAAGTCTTCATCCTATCCGGCCAGAAAAGAACATCCGGACCGGCAGACATCTTCATCCAAGCGGCATCTTCTATCTTCATCCATCCGGAGCGGAGCCATCTTCTTCCCAGCCGACGCGGATCCATCCTCTTCAACCGACGCCTACTCGCCGAATGAAGGTTCCTTTAAATGACGTCATCCATGATGGCGCCCCTCGAATTCCGATTGGCTGATAGGGTTCTATCAGCCAATCGGAATTAAGGTAGGAAAAATCTAATTGGCTGATTCAATCAGCCAATCAGATTCAAGTTCAATCCGATTGGCTGATCCAATCAGCCAATCAGACTGAGCTCGCATTCTATTAGCTGATTGGAACAGCCAATAGAATGTGAGCTCAATCTGATTGGCTGATTGAATCAGCCAATCAGATTTTTCCTACCTTAATTCCGATTGGCTGATAGAATCCTATCAGCCAATCGGAATTCGAGGGACGCCATCTTGGATGACGTCATTTAAAGGAACCTTCATTTGGCGAGTAGGCGTCGGTTGAAGAGGATGGATCCGCGTCGGCTGGGAAGAAGATGGCTCTGCTCCGCTCCGGATGGATGAAGATAGAAGATGCCGTTTAGATGAAGATGTCTGCCGGTCCGGATGTCCTCTTCTGCCCGGATAGGATGAAGACTACTGCCGGTCTCGATGTCCTCTTCTGCCCCATCGGATGAAGACTTCTGCCCGGCTGGGTGAAGACGACTCAAGGTAGGGAGATCTTCAGGGGGGTAGTGTTAGGTTTATTTAAGGGGGGTTTGGGTGGGTTAGAGTAGGGGTATGTGGGTGGTGGGTTTTAATGTTGGGGGGTTGTATTTTCTTTTTACAGGCAAAAGAGCTGATTACTTTGGGGCATGCCCCGCAAAAAGCCCATTTAAGGGCTTGTAAAAGAGCTGATTACTTTGTAATGTAGAATAGGGTAGGGACTTTTATTATTTTGTTTTTTTTTATTTTATTAGGGGGCTTAGATTAGGTGTAATTAGTTTAAAATTCTTGTAATATTTTTTTATTTTTTGTAATTTAGTGTTTTTTTATTATAGATTAGTTTATTTAATTGTATTTAATTGTAGGTAATTTATTTAATTAATTTAATGATAGTGTAGTGTTAGGTTTAATTGTAACTTAGGTTAGGATTTATTTTACAGGTAATTTTGTATTTATTTTAACTAGGTAGCTATTAAATAGTTATTAACTATTTAATAGCTTTTGTACCTAGTTAAAATAAATGCAAAGTTGCCTGTAAAATAAATATAAATCCTAAAATAGCTACAATGTAATTATTAATTATACTGTAGCTATATTAGGGTTTATTTGATAGGTATTTAGTTTTAAATAGGAATAATTTAGTTAATTTTAGGAATATTATTTCGTTTAATATAAATTATATTTATGTTAGGGGGGGTGTTAGGGTTAGAGTTATGTTTAGGGGTTAATAACTTTATTATAGTAGCGACAACGGTGCGGGCGGGAGATTAGGGGTTAATAATTGTAGGTAGGTGGCGGCGATGTTAGGGAGGGCAGATTAGGGGTTAATACAATTTATTATAGTGTTTGCGAGGCGGGAGTGCGGTGATTTAGGGGTTAAAAAAATGTATTAGAGTGGCGGCGATGTGGGGGGGCCTCGGTTTAGGGGTACATAGGTAGTTTATGGGTGTTAGTGTACTTTAGAGCACAGTAGTTAAGAGCTTTATATTCCGGCGTTAGCCCATAAAGCTCTTAACTACTGACTTTTTTGGCGTTAGGAGTCTTGTCGGTAGAGGCTCTACCGCTCACTTCTCCCAAGACTCCAAATACCAGCGTTAGGCAGATCCCATTGAAAAGATAGGATACGCAATTGGCGTAAGGGGATCTGCGGTAGCTTTGAATCGCTGGTAGGGAAGTGAGCGTTAGACCCTTTCTTGCCTGACTCTAAATACCAGCGGCCAGCCAAAAGCAGCGTTAGGACCCCTTAACGCTGCTTTTGACGACTAACGCCAAACTCTAAATCTAGCCGAATGATTGATAAGTATTACAAGAGAATTTAATATAAGGTAAATAAAATTGTGTTTTTGGTACATTAATCTGGTACACTCCTAAAATTATACAATTTATATATTTTTAGAATATTACATTTATAACAACAGATGCTAATAGAATAAACCTAATCAATGCAGGAACTATGAAACCGTTAAGAAACCAGCTCACAATCCCTTCAAAGACCCTTCAAAACACACAATAGATTTCAACATTTGAGATCCGATAGTCCTGAATGTCCAAAATCAAATATGGACCCCACTATATCATATGAGGGTGCACAATGCTCAACTCCTTTTTTAGAATTGGGTCCAGATCACCAATCAGAGCAATGGTCCATGTCCCCCTCGACCGCCACGTCAAAAAAGGGCATACGCAAACGTAGGAGTAGAGGAAAATCTACAACCACCAAAAAAGAAAAACTCCTGATATATCAAAAAGGGATCTATAATCTTTCTGAACATACACTCACCACTGATGAAATTAGAGTCCTAGGCAAGGGACTGTCTTTTTGTCCATCAAATACTTCAAATATATTTCAATTATTTGTAGATATAAACCTCTTCACCAGAAAGCTATCTTTACAGAAATACTTTGCCGAAAAAAATATTAAAAATACCAACAAGATCCCTATTGTCACTGACAGTATGGGTGATCGGCTAATAGATGGTTGTGTGGTTTATGAACCTGACACTCTACTTGAACAACTTACAGAGAACTATTTACACACTGATTTTAAACCAAAATCCACTTTTAATCCCCCTCGAACAAAGAACTCTTATATTGAGATATATCAAATGTTGGTATTGAAAGATTTAGAGAAACTTTCCAAAAAATCTAAATATAAACATAATCTTAGGCCAGGCGAACAGCTTGCAGTAAATTCCCTTAAAAATAACAAGAACTTGGTGATCCGCCAGGCAGATAAAGGGGGTGGGATCATCCTGCAAAATATTAGTGATTATGTTTTGGAGGCTGATCGCATCCTCAAAGATGCCAGCTACTATAGGACACTACCTAGTGACCCCACTATGATTTTTCCCAAAAAATTATACTCTCTGTTACAAGAGGGTTTTAATGAAGGCATACTCACCAAGAAGGAAAGAGACTATTTGTACCCAAAAGATCCAAACATAGCATTTTACAACCATTTGCCTAAAATTCACAAAAATGCAAAAAAAAAACCTGGACGTCCTATAATAGCTGGCATTGGATGTCTCACAGATAGTTTATCGGCCTATATTGATTCTGTTTTGCAGAAGTATGTTATTGCCTTACCCTCATTTCTTAGGGACTCCACAGATCTATTAAATAAATTATGTGAAGGTGAGGTTATTAAAAGATACTACACTCAGGACTCTTTACAGCTTATCCCAGAGAACAGTGATTAGGCCTCCAAACTATTCACCAGAAATCAAAAAACTAAAAAAGGGGGATACTGGGATAGCGCTAGATAAGCGAAAGAGAGTAGGACTAGCCTAAAATATTATGTGATATATATCGTGAATAAGAACAATTAGTTATTGTGTAAGTGAACCATTGTATATACTGTATATATATAAAAATGGAATTAGGTGTGTATATATAAGAAAGAACGATGGTGTTATTGGACATATTGTGATAAATTCAATAAAAGGTGCTGTGTGAATATATTAAAAAGATTTTTGCATATGATATAAATAACTTAAATCTAGAACTATAATAAAAGGTCTAGAATAGTAATTAATAAGAAGAATAAAGATAAAGATTAAAAATTTAACATTTATTACAATAAAAGATGCCGGCATCAAGAAGGTAACAAAATATACAATATAACCTGAATGTGGATAATTATAATAAAGCAAATTACTACAATCGTTAGTTTAAAGCAAAGTCCACATTAATTTATTAATTAGTTAAAAAAATATACAATAATATTTCTCAAGTACAATCTATTTGAAGGGTTCAATTCATTTAGAGGATTAAATTCCTATTTCAAACAATACATTCAATAATAGATCTAAAAATGCAATCAATCTTTTTCTAAAAACACCGGTGTTCACTTCTAAAACCTAAATGGTTAATAACACTAGATGGTTAATATCACTCAACTGTTAATTATAAAAACAAGCCTTTGGTCATATATTGCATGGATTGGACATTCAATTACCATAACATCATCATAACATCATCATAACATCAATATAAGTGTAAAAGATCTCGTAGTTTTAAGCATAAACCACAGGGAAAAAAAAGTGGAATTTTCCTACATAAGGCTAATGTCTCTTAGTACTTAAATTACTGTCACACTTGCTTAAGCAGACTATGGTGTCATACACTGGTAAATGCAGTCTGTTGCATTCGGCTCTTTAATCTATCAGCCAAATCCTAGTGTTCAGGCATAAAGTTCGTTCATAGATGTGTTGGAATTGTCTTATATGAGCCACTAGAAAGCTGTTTCCTGGGCTCTTTTCAGGCTGCTACTACAGCTGGTTCTCTCCCCAATCTTACTGTCCGGAGTTCCGGTGTGGGAGGAGGCAGGTATAAACACTCGCCTGTGTTTCAGCGTTACTTTAAATCACAATGTGTCTCCTAAGTGTGCACACTTACAGTTTTCTTTCTCCTTCATTCACTCTTCACTCCTACCGTCTACTCAGTGCTGTTTTGTGGTTATTCCCCCTGAGCTGGTTTAGACGGTCCTGGGAGCCAAATAAATCTTTTCAAACAGGTTGTGGTGTGGTTTTCTACGCGTTTCAGCTCTCCAGGGAGCCTTTGTCAAGATAACCCCCACCAGCTGTGATGCCTTTTTATACGATTGCTCCTTGTTTAACCCTTTCTTAGGTTTTTTCCAAACTATTCCAAACTTTTTTGGTTCAAACTCATGTTATTTCCACTTATAATATTTCCCTGTTTAGAGTATAAGCATTATCCCATATATTCAATAGAACTTTGTTACAAGAAAAACTTGTCACAAACGGCTTTGTCATCAGTTGATAATATTCATACAAATTTCGTTTTAGCAATTTGCTTTTTTAATCCATCTCAGATCTAAATTTAGTATAAAAATATATATCTAAGATAAATGAATTTTGCACTGATCCTAAGAAAATATATACTTGTAAAGTAATTCCGAAAAAATAAATAAATAAAAAATAAAAATCATGGTCAGATTTGAACTGGTGACTTTGTGGTCTAGAGGCCATAACCCAAACCATTGTGCTATGGTTGTTACACGTCTTGTTATCTAGACTGTCTGAATCATAACTCCTTATCTGATCATCTTTTTAAAGGAAAAAATTTTTTTTTTTTTTTTTTTTTTCTTTAACCTCATATTTTCAATTCCTCTCTGGATTCGAACTCCTATTCATACCCTATCAAGGGTTTACGTCTTATCCACTATGCTATTTGTACAGTGGCTATAGCAGTCTCAATCTTCTATCTGTTTTATAGTTTTATTTCAAATAATCTAAGTATTCGTCTCTTTCTATGGCGAATGTAATGTCTACTCAGTATTACAGGATGTTAATGTCTAGATTTAAATGTGGGAAATCAATTTAGATATTATAAAATAAATTTAGATATTATAAAATAAAATTGTCACAAACGGCTTTGTCATCAGTTGACAGTATTCATACAAATTTCGTTTACCAATTTGCTTTTTTTAGATTTAATAAAAAAATATATATATATAAAAATGAATTTTGCACTGATCTTAAGTAAATACATACTTGTAACGTAATTTTGAAAAATTTTCTCCAAAAAAATCATATGCTAATTACATAAATCATGGTCAGATTCGAACTAGTAACTTTGTGGTCTAGAGTCCATATCCCTAACCATTGGGCTATGGTTGTTACACATCTTGTTATCTAGACTGTCTAGTGAAAGTAGCTATTTCCTACAGGTTAAAGGTACGGCTATGGGCACAAGGTTCGCACCCAGTTATGCTAATTTATTCATGGGGATATTTGAAAGAGAGGTCATTGACCAATCCCCATGGGGTGCGAACCTTGTGCTCTATAGACGCTACATCGATGACCTGTTTTTCATCTGGAGGGGTGACACAGAGCTATTGGATATGTTCATTGACGATCTGAACACCAATAGATTTGGCTTAAGATTTACTTATGAGTCTAGTAATTTAAAAATCAATTATTTGGATATAGAGATAGAGATAAAAAATGGAGAAATGAAAACAAAGACTTTTTTTAAAAAAGTTGACTCCAACAATTATATTGATGCGGCAAGTTGCCATCACATCAAATGGAAAAAGAATATACCGAAAGGACAGATAATGAGAGTTAGAAGGAATTGTACGGATTTAAGAGACTTCGATGAACAATCAGAAGTTCTATTACAAAGATTTGGGCAGAAGGGTTATAACACCGATAAAATCCAAGATATAGTAAAGGACATAAAAAATATAGATCGGGAAAAATTACTATTTAAAAAAGAAAAATCACACAAAGAAGGGTATAATGAAACACTTGACATACCGGTAATCACAACATATTCTGCACACCACAAATTATTCCAAAATATAGTACAAAAACACTGGCATCTTTTGTTAAAAGATCCCCTAATAGGGCCGAATCTAGGAAGGAAGCCAAGATTCATCTATAGAAAGGCAAAGAACCTGAAATCAATGCTAGCCCCAAGTGAGTTTAGAGGAGATATAAAAATGTGTAATAGGGGTTATAAGACCTTAGAAGGAGACAAAATTGAAGGCTTCTTTCCCTGCCACCAATGTAAGGCGTGCAAGAATAGCACCAAACTTAAACAGATTACATCTGAAAAAGATGGAAGGATTATAAAGATTACCGAGATCATAAGATGTACAGACATAAACATTGTATACATGTTACAGTGCGATTGTAACTTGAGGTACTTTGGACAGACAGGGCGAAAACTTAAAGACCGCATACGCGAACATATATTGGCGATCAAGCACGAGAGAGAGGATACCATCTTGTATAAACATTTCAAAGAGGTCCATAGGGGAAATCTAGGAGCTTTTAAATTTTGGGGAATAAAAAAAGTAACACCAGATGGGAGGAGAGGGAATTTAACTAAGAAATTACTAAAACAGGAGGCCGAATTTATTTTTAATTTTGGTACACTACATCCAAAAGGTCTAAATAGTGAAATGGACCTAAACACTTTCATCTAATTGGACAATCTTCTAATATTTTATGAATGTACGATATAAGCTTAACTAAATAATAGATGTTAATCTGCAATTAATATGTAAAATAAACAACCCAAAACTATGTGAAGGTACAAGTTAATAGAATAACATATAGACTACAATCCATAACTCTATAAGGTTGTTTTAGCCGAATGAGTTAAGATAAAATAAGGGACTGTGTTGATAAGTATCTAATCACTACCAAAATATTGTTTGTAATATCTAAATTAGTTTCCCACACTTAAATCTAACCATTAACATCATGTAAGACTGAGTAGACATTACATCCCCCATAGAAAGAGATGAATACCTAGACTATTTGAAATAAAACTATAAAAGAGATAGAAGATTGAGACTATTATAGCCACTGTACAAATAGCATAGTGGTAAAGACGTAAACCCTTCATAGGGTATGAATAGGAGTTCGAATCCAGAGAGGAATTGAAAACATGAGTTTGAATTTTTCCTTTAAAAAGAAGATCAGACAATGAGTTATAATTCAGACAGTCTAGATAACAAGATGTGTAACAACCATAGCCCAATGGTTAGGGATATGGACTCTAGACCACAAAGTTACTAGTTCGAATCTGACCATGATTTATGTAATTAGCATATGATTTTTTTGGAGAAAATTTTTCAAAATTACGTTACAAGTATGTATTTACTTAAGATCAGTGCAAAATTCATTTTTATATATATATATTTTTTTATTAAATCTAAAAAAAGCAAATTGGTAAACGAAATTTGTATGAATACTGTCAACTGATGACAAAGCCGTTTGTGACAATTTTATTTTATAATATCTAAATTTATTTTATAATATCTAAATTGATTTCCCACATTTAAATCTAGACATTAACATCCTGTAATACTGAGTAGACATTACATTCGCCATAGAAAGAGACGAATACTTAGATTATTTGAAATAAAACTATAAAACAGATAGAAGATTGAGACTGCTATAGCCACTGTACAAATAGCATAGTGGATAAGACGTAAACCCTTGATAGGGTATGAATAGGAGTTCGAATCCAGAGAGGAATTGAAAATATGAGGTTAAAGAAAAAAAAAAAAAAAAAAAAAAATTTTTTCCTTTAAAAAGATGATCAGATAAGGAGTTATGATTCAGACAGTCTAGATAACAAGACGTGTAACAACCATAGCACAATGGTTTGGGTTATGGCCTCTAGACCACAAAGTCACCAGTTCAAATCTGACCATGATTTTTATTTTTTATTTATTTATTTTTTCGGAATTACTTTACAAGTATATATTTTCTTAGGATCAGTGCAAAATTCATTTATCTTAGATATATATTTTTATACTAAATTTAGATCTGAGATGGATTAAAAAAGCAAATTGCTAAAACGAAATTTGTATGAATATTATCAACTGATGACAAAGCCGTTTGTGACAAGTTTTTCTTGTAACAAAGTTCTATTGAATATATGGGATAATGCTTATACTCTAAACAGGGAAATATTATAAGTGGAAATAACATGAGTTTGAACCAAAAAAGTTTGGAATAGTTTGGAAAAAACCTAAGAAAGGGTTAAACAAGGAGCAATCGTATAAAAAGGCATCACAGCTGGTGGGGGTTATCTTGACAAAGGCTCCCTGGAGAGCTAAAACGCGTAGAAAACCACACCACAACCTGTTTGAAAAGATTTATTTGGCTCCCAGGACCGTCTAAACCAGCTCAGGGGGAATAACCACAAAACAGCACTGAGTAGACGGTAGGAGTGAAGAGTGAATGAAGGAGAAAGAAAACTGTAAGTGTGCACACTTAGGAGACACATTGTGATTTAAAGTAACGCTGAAACACAGGCGAGTGTTTATACCTGCCTCCTCCCACACCGGAACTCCGGACAGTAAGATTGGGGAGAGAACCAGCTGTAGTAGCAGCCTGAAAAGAGCCCAGGAAACAGCTTTCTAGTGGCTCATATAAGACAATTCCAACACATCTATGAACGAACTTTATGCCTGAACACTAGGATTTGGCTGATAGATTAAAGAGCCGAATGCAACAGACTGCATTTACCAGTGTATGACACCATAGTCTGCTTAAGCAAGTGTGACAGTAATTTAAGTACTAAGAGACATTAGCCTTATGTAGGAAAATTCCACTTTTTTTCCCTGTGGTTTATGCTTAAAACTACGAGATCTTTTACACTTATATTGATGTTATGATGATGTTATGATGATGTTATGGTAATTGAATGTCCAATCCATGCAATATATGACCAAAGGCTTGTTTTTATAATTAACAGTTGAGTGATATTAACCATCTAGTGTTATTAACCATTTAGGTTTTAGAAGTGAACACCGGTGTTTTTAGAAAAAGATTGATTGCATTTTTAGATCTATTATTGAATGTATTGTTTGAAATAGGAATTTAATCCTCTAAATGAATTGAACCCTTCAAATAGATTGTACTTGAGAAATATTATTGTATATTTTTTTAACTAATTAATAAATTAATGTGGACTTTGCTTTAAACTAACGATTGTAGTAATTTGCTTTATTATAATTATCCACATTCAGATACACATAGTGTTTACTAATCAATCAGACAGCCTTAATTGGCGCCACTTCCAATCAGTATTTTTTTGTGAAACCTAAATCGATTGCATATGTGGTGATAGATGCAATCAGGAAGTTGGCATATCTGAGATTATCCTATCTCCAGCTCACATCACTCTTTGTTTCTATACAATATAACCTGTTCAATGACAGTATAAAGTGTAATAAGATATACAATATAGCCTGTTCAATGACGATACAAAATATAAAATATATATTCAATCAATGCAACAGTGGATAAGAAACAAGATACTAAGTATCGATGTGAGGTACAACTTAGTATTGAGGTACCTGTACAGCATACATATACTCAGCCCACAGTGAGGTTTCCAGAGCGATATTATCAAAGTGGACAGGTCCGTAGAAACTTCCTCTAACGATTTGGTGAAAATAGAAGCTTAGAGTATAGTAACAAAATCTCTCATTAGACCGGACAGCGTTACTGTGGTGAAGCAAAAGAGAACAGCGTGGAAGACCGGAGTACTTCGGGTGAATGCCAAGATTAAGTTATACCTCACGGTCTGTCCATAGGTTAGTTCCTGTGTTTGCTGACTAGTTCTAGTATTAGGATCACAGTAGGTGAGTCCGGAGCAAAGGGGCAACTGACGGCTTGTAGTGGAATAGCCGTTAGGAAGGAGTAATCTGAATATGGTGGGCTAGTAGATCCTGGGACAGGAATTACACATATAGAGACTATTCGTTTAATTGAAAATAGGTCAATGTACCTGTCCTACTACAAGTCCTTGTCATATAATTTAGGATGGAAATTGTTTTTCAATGTGAGCAAGATCAACGCGTTTCAGCCGCCTGGGCCTTTTTCAAGAACATCAGAAACACAGGAACTAAGACCATGGAACACAGGAACTAAGACAGACCATGAGGTATCGCTTAATCTTGGCATTCACCCGAAGTACTCCGGTCTTCCACGCTGTTCTCTTCTGCTTCACCACAGTAACACTGTCCGGTCTAATGAGAGACCTTGTTACTATACTCTAAGCTTCTATTTTCACCAAATCATTAGAGGAAGTTTCTACGGACCTGTCCACTTTGATAATATCGCTCTGGAAACCTCACTCTGGACTGAGTATATGTATGCTGTACAGGTACCTCAATACTAAGTTGTACCTCACATCAATACTTAGTATCTTGTTTCTCATCCACTGTTGCATTGATTGATTATATTTTGTATCGTCATTGAACAGGCTATATTGTATATCTTATTACATTTTATACTGTCATTGAACAGGTTACATTGTATATTTTGTTACCTTCTTGATGCCGGCATCTTTTATTGTAATAAATGTTAAATTTTTAATCTTTATCTTTATTCTTCTTATTAACTACTATTCTAGACCTTTTATTATAGTTCTAGATTTAAGTTCTTTATATTATATGCAAAAATATTTTTAATATATTCACACAGCACCTTTTATTGAATTTATCACAATATATCCAATAACACCATCGTTCTTTCTTATATATACACGCCTAATCCCATTTTTTATATATACAGTATATACAATGGTTCACTTGCACAATAACTAATTGTTCTTATTCACGATATATATCACATAATATTTTAGGCTAGTCCTACTCTCTTTCGCTTATCTAGCGCTATCCCAGTATCCCCCTTTTTTAGTTTTTTGATTTCTGGTGAATAGTTTGGAGGCCTAATCACTGTTCTCTGGGATAGTTATTTCTTCTAATCCCATTTTTATATATATATATATATATATATATATATATATATACATACAATGGTTCACTTGCACAATCACTAATTGTTCTTATTCACGATATATATCACATAATATTTTAGGCTAGTCCTACTCTCTTTCGCTTGTCTAGCGCTATCCCAGTATCCCCCTTTTTTAGTCTATTAAATAAATTAACCAACTTAGATATTAGGAAGATGGACCATGGACTATGGTGGATAAAAAGTTACGTGAGCTCTTTATATTCCAATATTCCCCATGATAAGGGACTACAAGTGACCCAATCTTATCTGCAAACAGACATTTACATGCCCATTAAGCAACAACAATTTATTAAACTGATTTATTTCATTCTCCATCACAACTACTTTAAATATCAGGGCTCTTATTATCTTCAGGTCAAGGGTATGGCCATGGGCACCAGATTCGCCCCTATTTTTGCAAAACTTTACATGGGTAGGTTCAAAGAGACCTGTGTTTACGGGTCATCTATGGCGGCGAGTCTGGTGTTCTATGGCCGCTACATCGATGATCTGATTTTTGTCTTTAAGGGGTCACTTCAGGAAGCCTCTTTGTTTACAGACTCCCTTAACACTAATGATTTTGGTCTAGAATTCACTAGTAACATTCAACCTACTAAAATAGACTATCTTGATCTCACACTATCTTTTTCCTCCTCAGGCCAATTTGTGTCTGAAACTTTCTTCAAAAAAATTGATTGTAACAGTTTTTTAGACTTCAACAGTAATCACTACTTTAGTTGGAAGAAAAATGTCCTATATGGACAGTTCAGACGCATAAGGAGGAATTGTACCACAAAGGAGAGTTATGAGGCACAATCTATTCTATTGAAAGACAGATTTTTAGAAAAGGGGTACCCTTTAGATTTAATACAGAAGGGTTACCTTAAAGTCCTTAATGACGACAGAACAACTTACATTACGAAAAAGAAAATTAATAAACAGAAATCTAATGGTGAATCTAACACCCCTTTGTTTATCACCAGATTTAGTAGTCAGCATAGGGAGATCAAGAAAATCTTACTAAAACATTGGCCTATTATTCGTAATGATCCCTATCTAAAAAAATCTGGTATCCTCCAAGTGTATAGCAGGGCGCCCACTATAAAAAGCAAACTAGCACCTAGTAAGTTTGTTAGAGATAAATTATCTGCTAATAGTCTTTCTTTGACTAACAAGACCACTTACAATAACAAAACATTTTTGGCTAACTTTGTACCTCAATGTGGCCTATTTAAATAATACAAACCGAGATGCAATATGTGTAAAGTGGTGAAAAATGGTACTAAGACATTCCAATCAAATAGTACAGGGAATATGTTTGACAATAAAAAATGACTGACATGTGAATCCACATATGTGATATACCTTATAAAGTGCTTATGTGGGGCTCAATATATTGGAAGAACGTGTCGGAAAATTAAAAGCGGTTGGGCTGAACATTTGCGTAACGTTAAAAGAAAGTTCTTGAAACATAGTGTCTCGAGACACTGTCTATACGCTTATAAAGGAAGCTCCAAAATGCTTTCTATTTTCCCGATTGAACAGATACCAAGGAACGGTCCTAACCCCAAGCTCAGCCTTCTACGTAGGGAGACCTACTGGATTCACAAATTACATACTCTGATTCCAGAATGTCTCAACGAATGTGTAGACCTAGCAGCCTTTGATCTTTAAACATATAGAGAAAATACACTTCTGTGTACTTTTTATTTTTTTTCCCATTAGGCATATTCTTAGTACAGAATACATTCCCCCGTTATACGCCTGTATTATATATGTACAGTTAAAAAAACTATATATAGAGAGGGCGCCCGTAGGCCAAAGATATCACCACTATAGATTATAACAAATATTTATTTACAAAAATAAAATAATACAGATACGCTGTATTTTGTACTCAATAGGAGGGGTAATACCTGTACTTTGTAAATGTTCCAGCCAAACACACTTAGTGTTGTATTTTATGAAAGAAGTACCTTTAATTTCGTCAGATGGAAAGGTATATTGCCCTTACGTGAAACGGGTATATTGCCCGGTCTAGCAGCGGTGATGTTTTTCTCCTTCCTACTCGGTATCTATCCTCGAGCGGATAGTATTGTGTGACTCTCTATCGTCTGACGTCACCGGTTGTTCTTCGTTGCATAGGAGCAGACAGATGGTGATTCCCCAAAGGTAATTGTTCTCAGCTGCTGTGATGATTTGCCAAAAAAGTAAAAACCTGCACTTAGTGCTATGCACGCAGGAGTGGAGTATGTAGTGGGTATATGTTAACCCTTCCAAATTCAGCTCAAACTTGAACTTTGATAGTGAATATACAGTGAATAAAATAAATAACCCGGGTTATATAAAAAAGTCCATAGACCATAAGATATACACAAAGAGCAATATCTGTATATCACAGTGCCACACAATGACGCGTTTCACCCTACCCGTTTCACGTAAGGGCAATATACCTTTCCATCTGACGAAACTAAAGGTACTTCTTTCATAAAATACAACACTAAGTGTGTTTGGCTGGAACATTTACAAAATACAGGTATTACCCCTCCTATTGAGTACAAAATACAGCGTATCTGTATGTGTCTTTTGAATAAGCCGCTTTACCTATAACAGAGATTTACATCTATCACAACAAGAGTGTATTTACACTGGTAATATTTATTTAACATTGGAGAAACAATGTGCCTCATATATTTGTCAACAACTATCAGTATTGAGGTATATATTTCAAGTCTGTACATCCACGTTATTTTAAAGTGTATATTTTCCAGGATGGACATTGCTGAACTTTTATAGAACATATCCTGTTATAATTTGAATGTCACATAAGTGTTTTATCAATTGAAAATTTCGATTTTATTGTTTGTTACAGGGAGACGTCCCTCAGTATATTTTTTATGATAACCCTTTTTTCTTATTTTTTGTAAATAAATATTTGTTATAATCTATAGTGGTGATATCTTTGGCCTACGGGGGCCCTCTCTATATATAGTTTTTTTTAACTTTATATTGCTTGTTTCTAGGCAATTTTGTAGGGATATTGTCTTTTAGGGAAGGTGTCTGATATCCATTTTCTAGTGCACACCTTAATACTGTTTTTTCTGATTATACAGCTCTACCAGGCCTATTTTTGGTATAGGACCCTTATCCGTGGGCGTATTTGAGCTACAATGTGGATTGAAGTCACATACTCCATTAGGACCTCTCCCATATATATTACATTACATTTATTCCCCTGACACTCCCCTGTATTCTTCTGGCTATAGATATCTCTGCTCCCTCCACTATTTTTACATTAGATTCACTCGTTTTTGCTCACTCCCCTTAGGTCCCATTTTAGTATGCCACTAATTCATGAACACTATCCTGATAGTATTTGAATCTGACAAATGTTGTTCACTACTGTCTCTTTAATTCTCTCAGGATTTTGTCTATTCTACACCTCTGTTCCCTGGGCATATGCTATATTGGGCATGATCACAACAATCTAACATATGCTCCTGTCACCATTTGGTCAGTATTTCATAACGCCACTTACCACAAAGATAATAATTTACCAATAAATTAGGCGTTATAGTCGACTTTATATAATATCTATGATATTTATTTTGCCCCCACCCCTCATATCCCCTGCAGTCACACCAATATTTTATTAGATCACTCACATAATTTATATATTATTTGCGTGGCATATGAGCTGCGCTGACATTAGTATATCTGGTCTGGTATGATTGTATAGTTAGACCTAAGATAATAGCTTGAGACTATAGTGTATGTATTTTATTCCCATAGATGCAAATATCTCTTTTGTGCCTTTATTGCTTGCGTCTTGTGAGATACACACACTTAGGCTGATGCCAGAGTTCCTGTCTGTTGACAGGTAATGTAATGTAAGTAAACACACATCCAGTGCTTTACATAAAACCTTCCTCACAGTCTGTGTTCCGCCCACATATCACGTCATTGTGTAGATCGCCATCTACCAATGGATTGATCAGCTCAGTAGGTGTGTACAAGTCACATTGTCCAATCACAGTCTATTACACAGACATACTGTTAACACTCCTTCTTTCCTCTATTGCGCTATGATAGTTTAGGCTCGACATGACTTGTTTCTGGGTCATTAAATTATCCACATCGGCTTCCCCTGTATTATTGTCCAAACATCAGTAAGTAATAATTAAATATGCATGCATTTGCGATGCGTGCAGGGGTGCATAACTTAGGAATCTTTGTACATATACAAGCAAGAAATGGCTATAGCGATACACGAAACATTTAAAACAATGAATAATACATAAATAAGATATGAGAATTTGAATGTATTAATCCCTATGTCTATAGGTATTCACTTGCGATATAAATAGTATACTTTTTCACTTTCATTTTACTATGATGAGAGCTAACATGCTTTATTTATATTAGCGTTCATAATAGGGGGCACTTTGATTTGATGTGCACCATCTGTTTTAGACATAGTATTATAACAATATATACTAAGTAGGTTTGAATAAAATAAAAATGACTCTTTCTTAATTACATGTATATATCAATGTATTTGATCATGCATGTTCTACATGTAATGTCCACCATTTATATTTTCATTATTTATATTTTATATAATGTGATTATTTGTTATACACTGTATTATTATTGTTGTTAAATTGATGTTGTCAGTTTGTATATGATAGACCCATTCAGCACATGTTCTGGTCACCTGACTTGAGAGGTTTGATTAGACAACACCCATCTCAGGTGTTACACCTTGTTAGTTTAATTGGTTTGACTATAAAAACAAGTGTTTTTTTACTCATTGTTTTAAGCCTGATGAAATTTCCACTGGTTGGATGAGAAACGCGTTGCTAACATTTTATATTTTAATAAAGTAAGCTGTTATACTTACCACTTGCTGCCAGACCTCTTTATTAGCCACTGAGCTATTTTTGGATTGCTGTGAGTTCCTTCCTTACCGGGTATCAGTCTACTGGGTGACTGTATGATCCCAGCTTGCCTCTAGTGCAACAAGGGAGGTGTTTCACCAAATGTGAGAATATTTATCCCCATATACTGCAATATTGTTCCGACAATACTAGGCCATATTGGCGCTGTATCTGTTTTACCATCTACAGATTGTTGACTAGTCATTGGAGATTAGTCTGCTGGGTGACTGTATTGATCCCAGGCCGCATCTTCTACACCACTAGGGGTGTCTCACCAAATGTGAGTGTGTTTTTACGCTGCTATAATCTTACGTACCTTATCATACAATATTGGGCCATGTGGCGCTTCTGTCCTCTTATGTTATATATACAGATCGGCATCTCGTCAGCTGCCCAGTGTAGCCACACATTTGATAACCTGTGCCATGCCCCTTTTTCTTAGGGATTGTATTATCTGCCATCTGTGCCTGCACTGTACAGATGAACACGTGGGTAAAGAGACCACCTCACCTGTGATTGTAAATATTTTATGTACACAGACATATGGGGGAGCAGGTGAGAGAAGGGTTGTCACCTTGGCAATTTTTCCTGGACAGTTATGGGTTACACATGCAGCAGGGTGTGCAGAGGGGAAAATGCATTGAGCATCTAAACCACATGAATAGTGACCCTGGACAGCACTATTCATGTTCCTCCCTGCATACCCTAAAGCCCGTGTAACTCATACATGTCCAGGAAAACATGGCCGAGGTGGCAACCATAGGTGAGAGCTAACTGCTGCACAGCAATCATTCTCTGCTGTTAAAGTGATTGTAAACATTAACGAATTAAAGTCTAGTATCAAATAATAATCCTAAAAACAGGGGAAGTTTAATTCATTAAAGTTTACAGACGCTTATTTTTTAAAATACCTTTGCGTGCATCTCCAGCTTTCTTTTGCATATCGATGACAAATCCGGCTTCCTCCAATCGTTGTGTCCTCCCCTTGGCATCCAGCTCATGGGGTATGCAACGATTGAAGGAAGACGGATTCGGCATCGATATGCAAATGAAAGCAGGAGATTCGGGAGAAGGATCGGTGTTACGTTTACCATAATGCAAAGGTAAGTATTTGAAAAAATAAGCATCTTTGTAAACTTTAATAAATGAAAGTGCCCGTGTTTTTAAGATTAGTTCAGTACGGTCCCTCTGCTTCCATGAAAGTATCTCACGCACCTGAAGGTCATTTAGTAAAGGCAAATACATAAAACTATTCTAAGCAACATATCTCCAATTTCAAATGAATCAGGTCATATTGACCCCTTGGTTGCCAGAAACGTATTGTATTGCAGACATTTTTTGCAGACAAGGGGTAAACGACAATTACATACAGATAAAAAAAAGATAATTTAATAAGAATATTACCTTAAGGCTGATTCATTAAAGTTCCCTGAAGATCACAGACATTATAGTTTATTAATGCATTTCCATTTCTGTGTCATCATTTGGCATGCTGGCTGATTAGTGCTGGGGCTATGAAGTGTTGGAATGAATATATTACCACTGACCTGTGCTTCAGTGTCAGAGATATAAACTCTTTCTGCACCTATTGTGCTGTCTTTAGTCCATTGTACAACTCACATTTTCACTACCCTGGTCATGGCTCATTAGTATTTGCAAATATGTTCTCTTGTTCCAGATTGTAACCCTTTAAGTACTATATTGTTCTGTCACTTCATTTATATAGCGTATTAATGATAATAAAATAATAAAGATATGGTATTAGCAAGAACATGTTGCTTATGTAACCTTGTTGTTCTATAGCTCTGCCAGGTAGGAACAAGACACCATAAAGGGCTGTCTAATATAACATACTACCATGTTTTACAGCTTGATAGTAGTTAACACAACAACATCAACATGGCCAATGCACATGTCAATGACTCAAAGCTATTTATTATTATTCAGATGCATTTGCCTCTGAATATGATTGGGTTTACAACATTATACACAAGGGCCAAAAGCAGATGTTAGCAATTGTAGTGCTTGAAGTAGACTGCAGCTTTTTGTCCTGTAATACATTAGCATGTATCCTACATATAAGTACACAACCTACATCCTTAACACTTTATTCTTTCATTCGCCTTTTCATATCTTAAACCCACTATTAACCCCTCACATCTACTGTTCCACCTTCTGAGGCACCTACTGCCCATACTACTAAACTATCAGTTTCACACCTACTGTGCCACCTGCTGAGGCACCTACTGCCCATACTACTAAACTATCAGTTTCACACCTACTGTGCCACCTGCTGAGGCACCTACTGCCCATACTACTAAACTATCAGCTTCACACCTACTGTGCCACCTGCTGAGGCACCTACTGCCCATACTACTAAACTATCAGTTTCACACCTACTGTGCCACCTTCTGAGGCACCTACTGCCCATACTACTAAACTATCAGCTTCACACCTACTGTGCCACCTGCTGAGGCACCTACTGCCCATACTACTAAACTATCAGTTTCACACCTACTGTTCCACCTTCTGAGGCACCTACTGCCCATACTACTAAACTATCAGTTTCACACCTACTGTTCCACCTTCTGAGGCACCTACTGCCCATACTACTAAACTATCAGCTTCACACCTACTGTGCCACCTGCTGAGGCACCTACTGCCCATACTACTAAACTATCAGTTTCACACCTACTGTTCCACCTTCTGAGGCACCTACTGCCCATACTACTAAACTATCAGTTTCACACCTACTGTGCCACCTGCTGAGGCACCTACTGCCCATACTACTAAACTATCAGTTTCACACCTACTGTGCCACCTGCTGAGGCACCTACTGTCCATACTACTAAACTATCAGCTTCACACCTATTGTGCCACCTGCTGAGGCACCTACTGCCCATACTACTAAACTATCAGCTTCACACCTACTGTACCCCCTGCTGAGGCACCTACTGCCCATACTACTAAACTATCAGCTTCACACCTACTGTACCACCTGCTGAAGTACATACTGCCCATACTACTAAACTATCAGCTTCACACCTATTGTGCCACCTGCTGAGGCACCTACTGCCCATACTACTAAACTATCAGCTTCACATCTACTGTTCCACCTTCTGAGGCACCTACTGCCCATACTACTAAACTATCAGCTTCACACCTACTGTGCCACCTGCTGAGGCACCTACTGCCCATACTACTAAACTATCAGCCTCATACCTACTGTGCCACCTGCTGAGGCACCTACTGCCCATACTACTAAACTATCAGCTTCACACTTACTGTGCCACCTCTTCAAGCACCTACTGCCCATACTACTAAATTATCAGCTTCATACCTACTGTGCCACCTTCTGAAGCACCTACTTCCCATACTACTAAACTATCAGCTTCATACCTACTGTACCACCTGCTGAAGCACCTACTGCCCATACTACTAAACTATCAGCTTCACACCTACTGCCCATACTACTAAACTATTACTGTGCCACCTCTTCAAGCACCTACTGCCCATACTACTAAACTATCAGCTTCACACCTATTGTGCCACCTGCTGAGGCACCTACTGCCCATACTACTAAACTATCAGCTTCACACCTATTGTGCCACCTGCTGAGGCACCTACTGCCCATACTACTAAACTATCAGCTTCACACCTATTGTGCCACCTGCTGAGGCACCTACTGCCCATACTACTAAACTATCAGCTTCACACCTATTGTGTCACCTGCTGAGGCACCTACTGCCCATACTACTAAACTATCAGTTTCACACCTACTGTGCCACCTGCTGAGGCACCTACTGTCCATACTACTAAACTATCAGCTTCACACCTACTGTGCCACCTGCAGAAGCACCTACTGCCCATACTACTAAACTATCAGCTTCACACCTATTGTGCCACCTGCTGAGGCACCTACTGTCCATACTACTAAACTATCAGCTTCATACCTACTGTGCCCCATGCTGAAGTAAATACTGTCCATATTACTAAACTATCAGCTTCACACCTACTGTGCCACCTGCTGAGGCACCTACTGCCCATACTACTAAACTATCAGCTTCACACCTACTGTACCCCCTGCTGAGGCACCTACTGCCCATACTACTAAACTATCAGCTTCACACCTACTGTACCACCTGCTGAAGTACATACTGCCCATACTACTAAACTATCAGCTTCACACCTATTGTGCCACCTGCTGAGGCACCTACTGCCCATACTACTAAACTATCAGCTTCACACCTACTGTACCACCTGCTGAAGTACATACTGCCCATATTACTAAACTATCAGCTTCACATCTACTGTGCCACCTGGTGAAGTAAATACTGCCCATACTACTAAACTATCAGCTTCACACCTACTGTGCCACCTGCTGAAGTAAATACTGCCCATACTACTAAACTATCAGCTTCACACCTACTGTGCCACCCTTTGAAGCACCTACTGCCCAAACTACTAAACTATCAGCTTCACACCTACTGTTCCACCTGCTGAGGCACATACTGCCCATACTATTAAACTATCAGCCTCACACCTACTGTACCCCCTGCTGAAGCACCTATTGCCCATACTACTAAACGATCAGCCTCACTCCTACTGTACCACCTGCTGAAGCACATACTGCCCATACTACTAAACTATCAGTTTCACACCTACTGTGCCACCTGCAGAAGCACCTACTGCCCATACTACTAAACTATCAGCTTCACACCTACTGTGCCAACTGCTGAAGCACCTACTGTCCATACTACTAAACTATTAGCTTCACACCTACTGTGCCACCCGCTGAAGTACATACTGCCCATACTACTAAACTCTCAGTTTCACAACTACTGTGCCACCTGCTGAAGTAAATACTGCCCATACTACTAAACTATCAGCTTCACACCTACTGTGCCACCTGCAGAAGCACCTGTTCATACTACTACATTTTCAGCTTCTCACCTACTGTGCCACCTGCTGAAGCACCTACTGCCCATACTACTAAACTATCAGTTTCACACCTACTGTGCCACCTGCTGAGGCACCTACTGCCCATACTACTAAACTATCAGCTTCACACTTACTGTGCCACCTCTTCAAGCACCTACTGCCCATACTACTAAATTATCAGCTTCATACCTACTGTGCCACCTTCTGAAGCACCTACTGCCCATACTACTAAACTATCAGCTTCATACCTACTGTACCACCTGCTGAAGCACCTACTGCCCATACTACTAAACTATCAGCTTCACACCTACTGCCCATACTACTAAACTATCAGCCTCACACTTACTGTGCCACCTCTTCAAGCACCTACTGCCCATACTACTAAACTATCAGCTTCACACCTATTGTGCCACCTGCTGAGGCACCTACTGCCCATACTACTAAACTATCAGCTTCACACCTACTGTGCCACCTGCAGAAGCACCTACTGCCCATACTACTAAACTATCAGCTTCACACCTACTGTACCACCTGCTGAAGTACATACTGCCCATACTACTAAACTATCAGCTTCACACCTATTGTGCCACCTGCTGAGGCACCTACTGCCCATACTACTAAACTATCAGCTTCACATCTACTGTTCCACCTTCTGAGGCACCTACTGCCCATACTACTAAACTATCAGCTTCACACCTACTGTGCCACCTGCTGAGGCACCTACTGCCCATACTACTAAACTATCAGCCTCATACCTACTGTGCCACCTGCTGAGGCACCTACTGCCCATACTACTAAACTATCAGCTTCACACTTACTGTGCCACCTCTTCAAGCACCTACTGCCCATACTACTAAATTATCAGCTTCATACCTACTGTGCCACCTTCTGAAGCACCTACTTCCCATACTACTAAACTATCAGCTTCATACCTACTGTACCACCTGCTGAAGCACCTACTGCCCATACTACTAAACTATCAGCTTCACACCTACTGCCCATACTACTAAACTATTACTGTGCCACCTCTTCAAGCACCTACTGCCCATACTACTAAACTATCAGCTTCACACCTATTGTGCCACCTGCTGAGGCACCTACTGCCCATACTACTAAACTATCAGCTTCACACCTATTGTGCCACCTGCTGAGGCACCTACTGCCCATACTACTAAACTATCAGCTTCACACCTATTGTGCCACCTGCTGAGGCACCTACTGCCCATACTACTAAACTATCAGCTTCACACCTATTGTGTCACCTGCTGAGGCACCTACTGCCCATACTACTAAACTATCAGTTTCACACCTACTGTGCCACCTGCTGAGGCACCTACTGTCCATACTACTAAACTATCAGCTTCACACCTACTGTGCCACCTGCAGAAGCACCTACTGCCCATACTACTAAACTATCAGCTTCACACCTATTGTGCCACCTGCTGAGGCACCTACTGTCCATACTACTAAACTATCAGCTTCATACCTACTGTGCCCCATGCTGAAGTAAATACTGTCCATACTACTAAACTATCAGCTTCACACCTATTGTGCCACCTGCTGAGGCACCTACTGCCCATACTACTAAACTATCAGCTTCACACCTACTGTGCCACCTGCTGAAGCACCTACTGCCCATACTACTAAACTATCAGCTTCACACCTACTGTGCCACCTGCAGAAGCACCTACTGCCCATACTACTAAACTATCAGCTTCACACCTACTGTGCCACTTGCTGAAGTAAATACTGCCCATACTACTAAACTATCAGCTTCACACCTACTGTGCCACCTGCTGAAGTACCTACTGCCCATACTACTAAACTATTAGCCTCACACCTACTGTACCACCTGCTGAGGTACCTACTGCCCATACTACTAAACTATCAGCTTCCCACCTACTGTGCCACCTGCTGAAGCACCTACTGCCCATACTACTAAACTATCAGCTTCACACTTACTGTGCCACCTGCTGAAGTACATACTGCCCATACTACTAAACTATCAGCTTCCCATCTACTGTGCCACCTGCTGAAGTAAATACTGTCCATACTACTAAACCATCAGCTTCACACTTACTGTGCCACCTGCTGAAGTACATACTGCCCATACTACTAAACTATCAGCTTCCCATCTACTGTGCCACCTGCTGAAGTAAATACTGTCCATACTACTAAACTATCAGCTTCACACCTACTGTGCCACCTGCAGAAGCACCTACTGCCCATACTACTAAACTATCAGCTTCACACCTACTGTGCCACTTGCTGAAGTAAATACTGCCCATACTACTAAACTATCAGCTTCACACTTACTGTGCCACCTGCTGAAGTACATATTGCCCATACTACTAAACTATCAGCTTCCCACCTACTGTGCCACCTGCTGAAGCACCTACTGCCCATACTACTAAACTATCAGCTTCACACTTACTGTGCCACCTGCTGAAGTACATACTGCCCATACTACTAAACTATCAGCTTCCCATCTACTGTGCCACCTGCTGAAGTAAATACTGCCCATACTACTAAACTATCAGCCTCACACCTATTGTGCCACCTGCTGAGGCACCTACTGCCCATACTACTAAACTATCAGCTTCACACCTACTGTGCCACCTGCTGAAGTAAATACTGCCCATACTACTAAACTATCAGCTTCACACCTACTGTGCCACCTGCTGAAGTAAATACTGTCCATATTACTAAACTATCAGCTTCATACCTACTGAGGCACATACTGCCCATACTACTAAACTATTAGCCTCACACCTACTGTACCACCTGCTGAGGTACCTACTGCCCATACTACTAAACTATTAGCCTCACACCTACTGTACCACCTGCTGAGGTACCTACTGCCCATACTACTAAACTATTAGCCTCACACCTACTGTACCACCTGCTGAGGCACATACTGCCCATACTACTAAACTATTAGCCTCACACCTACTGTACCACCTGCTGAGGTACCTACTGCCCATACAACTAAACTATCAGCCTCATACCTACTGTACCCCCTGCTGAAGCACCTATTGCCCATACTACTAAACTATCAGCCTCACTCCTACTGTACCACCTGCTGAAGCACCTACTGCCCATACTACTAAACTATCAGTTTCACACCTACTGTGCCAACTGCTGAAGCACATACTGCCCATACTACTAAACTATCAGTTTCACACCTACTGTACCACCTGCTGAAGCACATACTGCCCATACTACTAAACTATCAGTTTCACACCTACTGTGCCACCTACTGAGGCACATACTGCCCATACTACTAAACTATCAGTTTCACACCTACTGTACCACCTGCTGAAGCACATACTGCCCATACTACTAAACTATCAGTTTCACACCTACTGTGCCACCTGCTGAAGTAAATAATGCCCATACTATTAAACTATCAGCCTCACACCTACTGTGCCACCTGCTGAAGTAAATACTGCCCATACTATTAAACTATCAGCTTCACACCTACTGTGCCACCTGCTGAAGCACATACTGCCCATACTACTAACCTATCAGTTTCACACCTACTGTGCCAACTGCTGAAGCACATACTGCCCATACTACTAAACTATCAGTTTCACACCTACTGTGCCAACTGCTGAAGCACATACTGCCCATACTACTAACCTATCAGTTTCACACCTACTGTGCCAACTGCTGAAGCACATACTGCCCATACTACTAAACTATCAGCTTCACACCTACTGCCCATACTACTAAACTATCAGTTTCACACCTACTGTGCCACCTGCTGAAGCACATACTGCCCATACTACTAACCTATCAGTTTCACACCTACTGTGCCAACTGCTAAAGCACATACTGCCCATACTACTAAACTATAAGCTTCACACCTACTGTGCCACCTGCTGAGGCACCTACTGCCCATACTACTAAACTATCAACTTCACACTTACTGTACCACCTGCTGAAGCACCTACTGCCCATACTACTAAACTATCAGCTTCACACCTACTGTGCCACCTGCTGAGGCACCTACTGCCCATACTACTAAACTATCAGCTTCACACCTACTGTGCCACCTGCTGAGGCACCTACTGCCCATACTACTAAACTATCAGCTTCACACCTACTGTGCCACCTGCTGAAGCACCTACTGCCCATACTACTAAACTATCAGCTTCACACCTACTGTGCCACCTGCTGAGGCACCTACTGCCCATACTACTAAACTATCAGCTTCACACCTACTGTGCCACCTTCTGAAGCACCTACTGCCCATACTACTAAACTATCAACTTCACACCTACTGTGCCACCTGCTGAAGCACCTACTGCCCATACTACTAAACTATCAGCTTCAGACCTACTGTACCACCTGCTGAGGCACCTACTGCCCATACTACTAAACTATCAGCTTCACACCTACTGTGCCACCTGCTGAGGCACCTACTGCCCATACTACTAAACTATCAGTTTCACACCTACTGTGCCACCTGGTGAAGCACATACTGCCCATACTACTAAACTATCAGCCTCACACCTACTGTGCCACCTGCTGAGGCACCTACTGCCCATACTACTAAACTATCAGCTTCATACCTACTGTACCACCTTCTGAAGCACCTACTGCCCATACTACTAAACTATCAGCTTCATACCTACTGTGCCACCTTCTGAAGCACCTACTGCCCATACTACTAAACTATCAGCTTCATACCTACTGTACCACCTGATGAAGCACCTACTGCCCATACTACTAAACTATCAGCCTCACACTTACTGTGCCACCTCTTCAAGCACCTACTGCCCATACTACTAAACTATCAGCTTCACACTTACTGTGCCACATCTTCAAGCACCTACTGCCCATACTACTAAAACTATCAGCTTCACACCTATTGTGCCACCTGCTGAGGCACCTACTGCCCATACTACTAAACTATCAGCTTCACACCTACTGTGCCACCTGCAGAAGCACCTACTGCCCATACTACTAAACTATCAGCTTCACACCTACTGTGCCACTTGCTGAAGTACATACTGCCCATACTACTAAACCATCAGCTTCACACTTACTGTGCCACATCTTCAAGCACCTACTGCCCATACTACTAAAACTATGAGCTTCACACCTATTGTGCCACCTGCTGAAGCACCTACTGCCAATACTACTAAACTATCAGCTTCCCACCTACTGTGCCACCTGCTGAAGTAAATACTGCCCATACTACTAAACTATCAGCTTCCCACCTACTGTGCCACCTGCTGAAGTAAATACTGCCCATACTACTAAACTATAAGCTTCACACCTACTGTGCCACCTGCTGAAGTAAATACTGCCCATACTACTAAACTATCAGCTTCACACCTACTGTGCCACCTGCTGAAGTAAATACTGCCCATACTACTAAACTATCAGCTTCACACCTACTGTGCCACCTGCTGAAGCACCTACTGCCCATACTACTAAACTATCAGCTTCACACCTACTGTACCACCTGCAGAAGCACCTACTGCCCATACTATTAAACTATCAGCTTCACACCTACTGTGCCCCATGCTGAAGCACCTACTGCCCATACTACTAAACTATCAGCTTCACACCTACTGTTCCACCTGCTGAGGCACCTACTGCCCATACTACTAAACTATCAGCTTCACACCTACTGTGCCACTTGCTGAAGCACCTACTGCCCATACTACTAAACTATCAGCTTCACACCTACTGTGCCACCTGCTGAAGTAAATACTGCCCATACTACTAAACTATCAGTTTCACACCTACTGTGCCCCATGCTGAATCACCTACTGCCCATACTACTAAACTATCAGCTTCACACCTACTGTGCCACTTGCTGAAGCACCTACTGCCCATACTACTAAACTATCAGCTTCACACCTACTGTGCCCCATGCTGAAGCACCTACTGCCCATACTACTAAACTATCAGCTTCACACCTACTGTACCACCTGCTGAAGCACATACTGCCCATACTACTAAACTATCAGTTTCACACCTACTGTGCCACCTGGTGAAGCACATACTGCCCATACTACTAAACTATCAGCTTCACACCTACTGTGCCACCTGCTGAAGCACCTACTGCCCATACTACTAAACTATCAGCCTCACACCTACTGTGCCACCTGCTGAAGCACCTACTGCCCATACTACTAAACTATCAGTTTCACACCTACTGTGCCACCTGCTGAGGCACCTACTGCCCATACTACTAAACTATCAGTTTCACGCCTACTGTGCCACCTGCTGAGGCACCTACTGCCCATACTACTAAACTATCAGCCTCACACCTACTGTTCCACCTGCTGAGGCACCTACTGCCCATACTACTAAACTATCAGCTTCACACCTACTGTGCCACCTGCTGAAGCACCTACTGCCCATACTACTAAACTATCAGCTTCACACCTACTGTGCCCCATGCTGAAGCACCTACTGCCCATACTACTAAACTATCAGCTTCCCATCTACTGTGCCACCTGCTGAAGTAAATACTGCCCATACTACTAAACTATCAGCTTCACACATACTGTGCCCCATGCTGAAGCACATTCTGCCCATACTACTAAACTATCAGCTTCACACCTACTGTGCCCCATGCTGAAGCACATACTGCCCATACTACTAAACTATCAGCTTCACACCTACTGTGCCCCATGCTGAAGCACCTACTGCCCATACTACTAAACTATCAGCTTCACACCTACTGTGCCACCTGCTGAGGCACCTACTGCCCATACTACTAAACTATCAGCTTCACACCTACTGTTCCACCTGCTGAAGCACATACTGCCCATACTACTAAACTATCAGCTTCACACCTACTGTGCCCCATGCTGAAGCACCTACTGCCCATACTACTAAACTATCAGTTTCACACCTACTGTGCCACCTGCTGAAGCACCTACTGCCCATACTACTAAACTATCAGCCTCACACCTACTGTGCCCCATGCTGAAGCACATACTGCCCATACTACTAAACTATCAGCTTCACACCTACTGTGCCCCATGCTGAAGCACCTACTGCCCATACTACTAAACTATCAGCTTCACACCTACTGTGCCCCATGCTGAAGCACCTACTGCCCATACTACTAAACTATCAGCTTCACACCTACTGTGCCCCATGCTGAAGCACCTACTGCCCATACTACTAAACTATCAGCTTCCCATCTACTGTGCCACCTGCTGAAGTAAATACTGCCCATACTACTAAACTATCAGCTTCACACCTACTGTGCCCCATGCTGAAGCACATACTGCCCATACTACTAAACTATCAGCTTCACACCTACTGTGCCCCATGCTGAAGCACCTACTGCCCATACTACTAAACTATCAGCTTCACACCTACTGTGCCCCATGCTGAAGCACCTACTGCCCATACTACTAAACTATCAGCTTCACACCTACTGTGCCCCATGCTGAAGCACATACTGCCCATACAACTAAACTATCAGCTTCACACCTACTGTGCCCCATGCTGAAGCACCTACTGCCCATACTACTAAACTATCAGCTTCACACCTACTGTGCCCCATGCTGAAGCTCCTACTGCCCATACTACTAAACTATCAGTTTCACACCTACTGTGCCACCTGCTGAAGTAAATACTGCCCATACTACTAAACTATCAGTTTCACACCTACTGTGCCACCTGCTGAAGTAAATACTGCCCATACTACTAAACTATCAGCTTCACACCTACTGTGCCACCTGGTGAAGCACATACTGCCCATACTACTAAACTATCAGTTTCACACCTACTGTGCCACCTGCTGAAGCACCTACTGCCCATACTACTAAACTATCAGCCTCACACCTACTGTGCCACCTGCTGAAGCACCTACTGCCCATACTACTAAACTATCAGCCTCATACCTATTGTACCACCTGCTGAAGTACATACTGCCCATACTACTAAACTATCAGCCTCACACCTACTGTGCCACCTGCTGAAGCACCTGTCCATACTACTACATTTTCAGCTTCTCACCTACTGTGCCACCTGCTGAAGCACCTACTGCCCATACTACTAAACTATCAGTTTCACACCTACTGTGCCACCTGCTGAAGCACCTACTGCCCATACTACTAAACTATCAGCTTCATACCTACTGTAACACCTGCTGAAGCACCTACTGCTCATATTACTAAACTATCAGTTTCACACCTACTGTGCCACCTGCTGAAGTAAATACTGCCCATACTACTAAACTATCAGCTTCACACCTACTGTGCCACCTGCTGAAGTAAATACTGCCCATACTACTAAACTATCAGCCTCACACCTACTGTGCCACCTGCTGAAGTAAATACTGCCCATACTACTAAACTATCAGCTTCACACCTACTGTGCCACCTGCTGAAGTAAATACTGCCCATACTACTAAACTATCAGCCTCACACCTACTGTGCCACCTGCTGAAGTAAATACTGCCCATACTACTAAACTATCAGCTTCACACCTACTGTGCCACCTGCTGAAGTAAATACTGCCCATACTACTAAACTATCAGCCTCACACCTACTGTGCCACCTGCTGAAGCACCTGTCCATACTACTACATTTTCAGCTTCTCACCTACTGTGCCACCTGCTGAAGCACCTACTGCCCATACTACTAAACTATCAGTTTCACACCTACTGTGCCACCTGCTGAGGCACCTACTGCCCATACTACTAAACTATCAGCCTCACACCTACTGTGCCACCTGCTGAAGCACCTACTGCCCATACTACTAAACTATTAGCTTCACACCTACTGTGCCACCTGCTGAAGCACCTACTGCCCATACTACTAAACTATCAGCTTCACAATTACTGTGCCACCTCTTCAAGCACCTACTGCCCATACTACTAAACTATCAGCTTCATACCTACTGTGCCACCTTCTGAAGCACCTACTGCCCATACTACTAAACTATCAGCTTCATACCTACTGTACCACCTGCTGAAGCACCTACTGCCCATACTACTAAACTATCAGCTTCACACCTACTGCCCACACTACTAAACTATCAGCCTCACACTTACTGTGCCACCTCTTCAAGCACCTACTGCCCATACTACTAAACTATCAGCTTCAAACTTACTGTGCCACATCTTCAAGCACCTACTGCCCATACTACTAAAACTATCAGCTTCACACCTATTGTGCCACCTGCTGAGGCACCTACTGCCCATACTACTAAACTATCAGCTTCACACCTACTGTGCCACTTGCTGAAGTACATACTGCCCATACTACTAAACTATCAGCTTCCCACCTACTGTGCCACCTGCTGAAGTAAATACTGCCCATACTACTAAACTATCAGCTTCACACCTACTGTGCCACCTGCTGAAGTAAATACTGTCCATATTACTAAACTATCAGCTTCACACCTACTGTGCCACCTGCTGAAGTAAATACTGTCCATATTACTAAACTATCAGCTTCACACCTACTGTACCCCCTGCTGAGGCACCTACTGCCCATACTACTAAACTATTAGCCTCACACCTACTGTACCACCTGCTGAGGTACCTACTGCCCATACTACTAAACTATCAGCTTCACACCTACTGTGCCACCTGCTGAAGCACCTACTGCCCATACTACTAAACTATCAGCCTCACACCTATTGTGCCACCTGCTGAGGCACCTACTGCCCATACTACTAAACTATCAGCTTCACACCTACTGTACCACCTGCTGAAGCACATACTGCCCATACTACTAAACTATCAGCTTCATACCTACTGTAACACCTGCTGAAGCACCTACTGCTCATACTACTAAACTATCAGCCTCACACCTATTGTGCCACCTGCTGAGGCACCTACTGCCCATACTACTAAACTATCAGCTTCACACCTACTGTACCACCTGCTGAAGCACCTACTGTCCATACTACTAAACTATCAGCTTCACACCTACTGTTCCACCTGCTGAGGCACATACTGCCCATACTACTAAACTATTAGCCTCACACCTACTGTACCACCTGCTGAGGTACCTACTGCCCATACTACTAAACTATCAGCTTCACACCTACTGTGCCCCATGCTGAAGTAAATACTGTCCTATCAGCTTCACACCTACTGTGCCACCTGCTGAAGCACATACTGCCCATACTACTAAACTATCAGCTTCACACCTACTGTGCCACCTGCTGAAGCACCTACTGCCCATACTACTAAACTATCAGCCTCACACCTATTGTGCCACCTGCTGAGGCACCTACTGCCCATACTACTAAACTATCAGCTTCACACCTACTGTACCACCTGCTGAAGCACATACTGCCCATACTACTAAACTATCAGTTTCATACCTACTGTAACACCTGCTGAAGCACCTACTGCTCATACTACTAAACTATCAGCCTCACACCTATTGTGCCACCTGCTGAGGCACCTACTGCCCATACTACTAAACTATCAGCTTCACACCTACTGTACCACCTGCTGAAGCACCTACTGCCCATACTACTAAACTATCAGCCTCACACTTACTGTGCCACCTCTTCAAGCACCTACTGCCCATACTACTAAACTATCAGCTTCAAACTTACTGTGCCACATCTTCAAGCACCTACTGCCCATACTACTAAAACTATCAGCTTCACACCTATTGTGCCACCTGCTGAGGCACCTACTGCCCATACTACTAAACTATCAGCTTCACACCTACTGTGCCACTTGCTGAAGTACATACTGCCCATACTACTAAACTATCAGCTTCCCACCTACTGTGCCACCTGCTGAAGTAAATACTGCCCATACTACTAAACTATCAGCTTCACACCTACTGTGCCACCTGCTGAAGTAAATACTGTCCATATTACTAAACTATCAGCTTCACACCTACTGTTCCACCTGCTGAGGCACATACTGCCCATACTACTAAACTATTAGCCTCACATCTACTGTACCACCTGCTGAGGTACCTACTGCCCATACTACTAAACTATCAGCTTCACACCTACTGTGCCCCATGCTGAAGTAAATACTGTCCATATTACTAAACTATCAGCTTCACACCTACTGTGCCACCTGCTGAAGCACATACTGCCCATACTACTAAACTATCAGCTTCACACCTACTGTGCCACCTGCTGAAGCACCTACTGCCCATACTACTATACTATCAGCCTCACACTTATTGTGCCACCTGCTGAGGCACCTACTGCCCATACTACTAAACTATCAGCTTCACACCTACTGTACCACCTGCTGAAGCACATACTGCCCATACTACTAAACTATCAGCTTCATACCTACTGTAACACCTGCTGAAGCACCTACTGCTCATACTACTAAACTATCAGCCTCACACCTATTGTGCCACCTGCTGAGGCACCTACTGCCCATACTACTAAACTATCAGCTTCACACCTACTGTACCACCTGCTGAAGCACCTACTGCCCATACTACTAAACTATCAGCTTCACACCTACTGTTCCACCTGCTGAGGCACATACTGCCCATACTACTAAACTATTAGCCTCACACCTACTGTACCACCTGCTGAGGTACCTACTGCCCATACTACTAAACTATCAGCTTCACACCTACTGTGCCCCATGCTGAAGTAAATACTGTCCATATTACTAAACTATCAGCTTCACACCTACTGTGCCACCTGCTGAAGCACATACTGCCCATACTACTAAACTATCAGCTTCACACCTACTGTGCCACCTGCTGAAGCACCTACTGCCCATACTACTAAACTATCAGCCTCACACCTATTGTGCCACCTGCTGAGGAACCTGCTGCCCATACTACTAAACTATCAGCTTCACACCTACTGTACCACCTGCTGAAGCACATACTGCCCATACTACTAAACTATCAGCTTCATACCTACTGTAACACCTGCTGAAGCACCTACTGCTCATACTACTAAACTATCAGCCTCACACCTATTGTGCCACCTGCTGAGGCACCTACTGTCCATACTACTAAACTATCAGCTTCACACCTACTGTACCACCTGCTGAAGCACCTACTGCCCATACTACTAAACTATCAGCTTCATACCTACTGTAACACCTGCTGAAGCACCTACTGCTCATACTACTAAACTATCAGCCTCACACCTACTGTGCCACCTGCTGAAGCACCTACTGCCCATACTACTAAACTATCAGCTTCACACCTACTGTGCCACCTGGTGAAGCACCTACTGCCCATACTACTAAACTATCAGCTTCATACCTACTGTAACACCTGCTGAGGCACCTACTGCCCATACTACTAAACTATCAGCTTCACACCTACTGTACCACCTGCTGAAGCACCTACTGCCCATACTACTAAACTATCAGCCTCACACTTACTGTGCCACCTCTTCAAGCACCTACTGCCCATACTACTAAACTATCAGCTTCAAACTTACTGTGCCACATCTTCAAGCACCTACTGCCCATACTACTAAAACTATCAGCTTCACACCTATTGTGCCACCTGCTGAGGCACCTACTGCCCATACTACTAAACTATCAGCTTCACACCTACTGTGCCACTTGCTGAAGTACATACTGCCCATACTACTAAACTATCAGCTTCCCACCTACTGTGCCACCTGCTGAAGTAAATACTGCCCATACTACTAAACTATCAGCTTCACACCTACTGTGCCACCTGCTGAAGTAAATACTGTCCATATTACTAAACTATCAGCTTCACACCTACTGTTCCACCTGCTGAGGCACATACTGCCCATACTACTAAACTATTAGCCTCACATCTACTGTACCACCTGCTGAGGTACCTACTGCCCATACTACTAAACTATCAGCTTCACACCTACTGTGCCCCATGCTGAAGTAAATACTGTCCATATTACTAAACTATCAGCTTCACACCTACTGTGCCACCTGCTGAAGCACATACTGCCCATACTACTAAACTATCAGCTTCACACCTACTGTGCCACCTGCTGAAGCACCTACTGCCCATACTACTATACTATCAGCCTCACACTTATTGTGCCACCTGCTGAGGCACCTACTGCCCATACTACTAAACTATCAGCTTCACACCTACTGTACCACCTGCTGAAGCACATACTGCCCATACTACTAAACTATCAGCTTCATACCTACTGTAACACCTGCTGAAGCACCTACTGCTCATACTACTAAACTATCAGCCTCACACCTATTGTGCCACCTGCTGAGGCACCTACTGCCCATACTACTAAACTATCAGCTTCACACCTACTGTACCACCTGCTGAAGCACCTACTGCCCATACTACTAAACTATCAGCTTCACACCTACTGTTCCACCTGCTGAGGCACATACTGCCCATACTACTAAACTATTAGCCTCACACCTACTGTACCACCTGCTGAGGTACCTACTGCCCATACTACTAAACTATCAGCTTCACACCTACTGTGCCCCATGCTGAAGTAAATACTGTCCATATTACTAAACTATCAGCTTCACACCTACTGTGCCACCTGCTGAAGCACATACTGCCCATACTACTAAACTATCAGCTTCACACCTACTGTGCCACCTGCTGAAGCACCTACTGCCCATACTACTAAACTATCAGCCTCACACCTATTGTGCCACCTGCTGAGGAACCTGCTGCCCATACTACTAAACTATCAGCTTCACACCTACTGTACCACCTGCTGAAGCACATACTGCCCATACTACTAAACTATCAGCTTCATACCTACTGTAACACCTGCTGAAGCACCTACTGCTCATACTACTAAACTATCAGCCTCACACCTATTGTGCCACCTGCTGAGGCACCTACTGTCCATACTACTAAACTATCAGCTTCACACCTACTGTACCACCTGCTGAAGCACCTACTGCCCATACTACTAAACTATCAGCTTCATACCTACTGTAACACCTGCTGAAGCACCTACTGCTCATACTACTAAACTATCAGCCTCACACCTACTGTGCCACCTGCTGAAGCACCTACTGCCCATACTACTAAACTATCAGCTTCACACCTACTGTGCCACCTGGTGAAGCACCTACTGCCCATACTACTAAACTATCAGCTTCATACCTACTGTAACACCTGCTGAAGCACCTACTGCCCATACTACTAAACTATCAGTTTTCTTCTTAAATGGGAAGAGTCCACAGCTGCATTTATTACTTTTTGGAATACAGAACCTGGAGGAGGCAAAGACACCCCAGCCAAAGGCCCAAATACCTCCCCTACATCCCCCAGTCATTATTTGCCTTTCTTCACAGGAGGTTGGCAGAGAAGTGTCGGAAGATTAAAGATAGTCTCTTATGGAGGGTAGTACTCTTCGAAATGGGACTGGAGTTTTAAGTAGTCCTGTCAGTCTTTCAGTGAGAGCATGGATGAATGTTAGAGTCTGGAGATGCAGGGAGAGTCTTTCTGTGAAAACATCCTGACTCATGTTAACAGCTCCTTAGCAATCAGCGTTGACGAGTTTCGCTGCCTGCTTTTTCTCTCAAGTCCATGTCAGAAGCGAGGCTACTATCTGTCACACTTGAAGGGTTGTGTTCCTGTTCCACGGCGATGATTCCGGTAAGATCGTTTCAATTTACTTCGATGATGTGAAAAGTAATGTAAACGAAGAAGTCAGGATCTCAGTGGGACTCCTTTATCTTTATAAGGAATCAAGGGTTAATATCTCCTGAGGGGATTATTGAACAGGGGGGACATTAATCATGTTTGTTATGTGATTCTTTTTGCTAATGTGCAGTGTTTTTTGGGCTTGTGGCTAGATCGGAACATAATGGCCTTTTCTTGTCAGGCTGTGCAGCCCCTGTAGGCCTTGGTGTGCTTTTCTATGGCCTGCACGGTGCACCTTGTGACGAGATGCGGTCTGTGCTCCATTTCCGTATTCCTGACCGCGTGGCGACGGAGAGAGTCTGTTTCGCTAGCTGTCTGGGTCTCAGGAGGTGGTGAGTGCCCCAGCCATTGGGGGTGTTAGGTGCCATTTTTAATTTTTCTGTCCATAATTGCTATATCCAAGTTATGGAGGATTCTGACTTTTTAGAGACGGATGTCTCTGATTCAGATTCTACTTCTTGTGAAGAGTATGAAATGGCCCGGGTAATCCATGCCCATCAGTTATGTTTCAAATACTGCTCTAGAGTGCTCTCTTCTACAGATATAGGGAAATTAGAGTCCGCCAAGCCATCCACCCCTGGGGATTCCATATCCCGTGCGACATGTCCCCTAGAACCTTCATTGGCTACGCAAGCAGGTGTCCCTAATGCCGTTACCCCTTTTCTTGAAGGCGGCATGTTTCCTCCAGAGGTTACAACACAATTCCGCATGGCCATATCTATGACTCTGGCGCATTTACATCTTCCAGAGGAGGTGTTGCTGAGATACTGTCAATGTTATGTTAACCGGGGCTCGTCAGGCGTGTGATCGCCTGGGTCAGATCAGTCATCTGGGGAAGCGGTCTCATTTGAAGCTTCAGGGGTCCAACCCTCTGGGTCGTCAATTGCTCCGGCGGAGGTAAGTCTTGCTTTTCCTTATAGACTGGCACGCCTTCGTGTCCTGCTGCGGCATGTTTTGGCGGTGCTGGAGGATCCCGGTTCTAATAGGCTAAGGGATCCTTGGTCTTCTGTTCCAGACGGCAAGCTGGGTTAGACATGTGGGGATGAGGTTGATCTCCTATTCGTCTTCACTTTTTTATTCTTTTTTGGGTATCTTATTCCAGTTCTGAGCTGTGGAAGAATAGGGTCTCTGATTGGCTGGTCCCGTTGGTGTACCCATTCTTCATGGGCGTTCACCTGCGGGTGCTGCTCTTCTTTTATTTGATCCGGTTAGGATGTATTTGATTTATTTTTTAATAAGCTCAGGTCTCTGGAATTTGATACTAGCGATTTAGTGGTCGTTTGGGCACTTCTGCAGAAGTCGCATGTTAAGGTGTTAGTACATTGCTATGTCTTTAAATCCTTTTATCGAATCCTCGTGGGGTCTCAGATTTTCTGTGGCCTGGTTCAGTTTGGAGTGCCCTATGTAGCAGGCTGGTCCTGATGGGGCACTATTTCTGTTCCTTACAGTCTATATCATCCACATGGTGCCAGTATAACCAGCTGACCTGGCTGGGTGGTGAGTTGCTCTCTCGGATGAGGAGTTTATTATTCTTGGTGTCTCTTCAGATCGAATAATCTTTGCTTTTTGCTAAGAGCTTTCGTGAAGTGATTCTTCCATGAGTTCCATAAATTTTTTGAGGCTTTGCCCCTGCAGGGCTAAAACATGGTAGAGGAAGCCTTCGTTCCCAAACGTCAGGCTGGTTTTCGTTCTGCCTTTGGGTGGGGCATCAGGGGATTGTACTCAGTCCTCACTGTCCTGTTCCTCATGGGCGGGGGTCCAGAGCGGATCCTACTAGGGGTCAATCTGGGCAATTTCCCTTGTCTTCTGTTTTGAGATTCTCCTCTGGAATCTGTTTTCCTTGATGGCGGTCTCTCTTCCTTCGGGTTGAGGTTGATGGGCCTTTTTGCCCTCTTCCTTGGGGTTGGCTTCGGGTCATCTGTTTCCGGAAGTTAAAGCCTTTTGGTTATTCTACTTCCTGGAGTTCGTCTACTCCCATATTTTTGGGAGAGGTATAGATTAGATTGTCTCCCCTCTTTCCTGTGTCGCCCCCGCTTAGGCGTTGTGGGTTTTCTCACCGCCAGGGGCTAGGATACAAAGCTCCTTCTTCAATCCTCGAGCTGTAGGAGTGTCAGGGAAGTGGATCCTGAGGATCTTGGAGACTTTTGTTAGCTTCTCTACCCAGTTTCTAAGGGTGTGATATACCTTTAAGGCATATCCCTCCTAACTATTTCCTATGCCAATTTAACCTCACTTCCTACTGGGATTGTTGCCTGAAAATTAAAGTACTTCACATAGCTGTCTGTGTGGAAGCATACACATTTCTCTCTCTACAGGTCTAATTGCGTGAAACTGCAGCAATCTGGCGAAAAGCTGTTTTAACATCTTTGAGAATCTTTAACCTGTTAACAGCTCTCCTCACATCCACTTTTGGCATAACTTCGTTATCGTTAACAGGGATTACCTAAACTCCTTACCGGACATCTACAAGCCTCTTCAGTGAATTCTCACACAGACCGGAACCTAACTCCTCCCATCCGCTCCAAATGCTGAACGGATTTTGTCAGTCTGACTTCTCAGCTCCAAACATTATCGCTTGTGCTTTATATTTACCTTCACTTCAGTTTAATTGTATTCAACGGATCTATGACTGATCATTCCTTCTCTGGATTATAACATTTACTGCAATCTGTTTACAGGATGATACTGAGTAACTGATTTTAATTCCCTTGTTTATAGTAACAAAACATAACTACCTTTTCCTAACTGAAGCAATATCTATTCCTCTAGTACCATTTAGGAACGGAACAATTGTTAACACTTGCAAAGTACTCGATTTAAGTCTGAAAGTAACAGATTTACTTAATTATAAATAAATGCTGAAAACAAACTACGTGCCCTAAAACAAGGAAAGAGGAATGTAGAGGAATACATAACAGATTTCCAAATGTGGGCAGCGGATTCCCAATGGAATCAAATAAGTTTATGGAAACATTTCCAGTTAGGCCTCTCAGAGTCGCTAAAGGATGAGCTCTCACGTTTAGATCTACCAGAGACTTTAACTGGGTTAATTAAATTGAGCACAACTTTGGATAGAAGACTGAGAGAAAGGAAGGCAGAGCGAAGAGTCTATGATCCTACCGTTAAACACAGCTATATTTCTTCCCCAAATCCGGATAAAACACATTCCAATCCCACTCCCATGGAAATTGGAACAATTAAAGGACCTCTCACCCAAGAGGAAAAGACAAGAAAAAGACTGTCGAATTTATGTCTTTACTGTGCCAATAAGGAGCATTCAGTAACTTTTTGTCCATTATTAACAAAGCAAAGAAAGGGTAAGGAAATAACTTATACACATGTGAATACAATAAATATTCCAACTCAACTCAATTTTTCTCTTGCATTACAGTAGGATCAACAGCCCATTCAGACAGAGACGCTGATTGACTCAGGAGCATCAGGAATGTTCATTGATAAAGATTATGTTGTAGAAAATAAAATACCCACTGTGTGCCAGCATACTCCTGTGTTCGTTAAATTAATTGATGGGACATTTATACAAAAAGGTCCAATAACTCACCACACTATTCCTATCTTAATAACCACACCTAATGGACATACTAAGTATGTTTCATTCGATGTGATACCAATATCCATACATTCAATTGCATTCGGTTACTCATGGTTGCATACACACAATCCTACCATAGACTGGAGACTTAATGACATAACACTAGACTCAAAGTACTGTCAAAAAACTTGTTACCCTCATGTCTCTATATCCAGTCTTGAGACTATAGTACCAGAGGTATATCAGGATTTGTTAAACGTATTTAATCTCAAGGAAGCAGAACACCTTCCTCCACACAGGCTTTTTGACTGCCCAATAGATATCATACCTGGTTCACAAATCCCATATGTAAAGATCTACCCATTGTCACAAGATGAACTTATCCATTTACATGCTTATCTCGATGACAATCTAAAAAAGGGATTTATTACCCATTCCACATCTCCAGCAGCTGCTGGAATATTCTTTGTCAGAAATAAAGATGACAGTTTAAAGGGACAGTCTAGGCCAAAATAAACTTTCATGATTCAGATAGAGCATGTCATTTCAAACAATTTTCCAATTTACTTTTATCACCAATTTTGCTTTGTTCTCTTGTTATTCTTAGTTGAAAGCTTAACCTAGGAGGTTCATATGCTAATTTCTTAGACCTTGAAGGCCACCTCTTTTCAGAATGCATTTTAACAGTTTTTCACCACTAGAGGGTGTTAGTTCATGTATTTCATATAGATAACACTGTGCTCGTGCACGTGAAGTTATCTGGGAGCAGGCACTGATTGGCTAAACCACAAGTCTATCAAAAGAACTGAAATAAAGGGGCAGTTTGCAGAGGCTTAGATACAAGATTATCACAGAGGTTAAAAGTATATTAATATAACTGTATTGGTTATGCAAAACTGGGGAATGGGTAATAAAGGGATTATCTATCTTTTAAAACCATAAAAATTCTCGTGTAGACTGTCCCTTTAAGGCCAATAATAGATTACACAGCCTTCAATACAATCACAGTAAAGAATCGCTACCCCTTACCGCTAATCCCAGTATTATTAGAACAAATCTCCAAAGCAACAATTTACACAAAATTAGATCTGAAGGGAGGTTATAATTTAATTTGAATCAAAAAAGGTGATGAATGGAAAACAGCCTTCAGAACCAGATATGGATTATTCCAATATAATGTCATGCCATTCTGGCTATGCAATGCCCCGGCTACATTTCAACATTTCGGGGGGTAGTTATCAAGCCGTCAACCTCAAATACGCCTGAATTCCGCAGCGTATTTGTGGCGAGGCTGATTCGCCTTAGTTATCAAAGGCTACAGACCGGCAAAAGTAGAATTTTGTGACGTAAACTTCGATCAGCCGGACTCCGTCCGACACAGATCGATTCTTACGTCACGCCAGATGTTCCGCACACAAGTACGGCACAATCTGACTACTTTTGCTAGTTATCAAAAAACTAGCAGGTACGCTCAGCACTTTTACGGCCCAGCGTACCTGGTTTTCAAACCGCCACCCTGGAGGCGGCGGATCCCATAGGAATCAATGGGAGTCTGACCATAGCGAAAGTACAAGTTCGCTGCTGACAGAAATCCCATTGATTTCTATGGGAGCTGTCTACACCTAACACCCTAACATGTACCCCGAGTCTAAACACCTCTAATCTGTCCCCCCCTACACCGCCGCAACTAAATAAAATGATTAACCCCTAAACCGCCGCTCCCGGAGCCCACCGCAAGCTACTCTATACCTATTAACCCCTAAACCGCCGCTCCCTGACCCTGCCGCAACTATAAGTCTATTAACCCCTAAACCGCCGCTCCCTGACCCTGCCGTAACCTATATTAAATTTATTAACCCCTATCCTGCCCCCCCTACACCGTCGCCACCTATAATAAATTTATTAACCCCTATCCTGCCCCCCACTACACCGCCACCACTGTAATAAAATTATTAACTTCTAAACCTAAGTCTAACACTAACCCTAACACCCCCCTAACTTAAATATTAATTAAATAAATCTAAATAATATTTCTATTATTAACTAAGTTAATCCTATTTAAAACTAAATACCTATAAAATAAACCCTAATATAGCTACAATATAAATAATAATTATATTGTAGCTATCTTACGGCTAGATTTAGAGTTTTGTCGGTAACGACCCGCGTAGCTAACGCTGGCTTTTTTCTGGCCGCACCTTTAAAATAACTCTGGTATTGAGAGTCCACAGAATGGCTGCGTTAGGCTCCAAAAAAGGAGCGTAGAGCATATTTAACGCAACTGCAACTCTCGATACCAGAGTTGCTTACGGACGCGGCCAGCCTCAAAAACGTGCTCGTGCACGATTCCCCCATAGGAAACAATGGGGCTGTTTGAGCTGAAAAAAACCCTAACACCTGCAAAAAAAGCCGCGTTCAGCTCCTAACGCAGCCCCATTGTTTGCTATGGGGAAACACTTCCTACGTCTGCACCTAACACTCTAACATGTACCCCGAGTCTAAACACCCCAAACCGCCGCTACTTACATTATCCCTATGTACCCCTAATCTGCTGCCCCTAACACCGCCGACCCCTATATTTATTAACCCCTAATCTGCCCCCCACAACGTCGCCAATTGGATTGAACTTGATTCTGATTAGCTGATTCCATCAGCCAATCAGAATATTCCTACCTTAATTCCGATTGGCTGATAGAATCCTATCAGCCAATCGGAATTCGAGGGACGCCATCTTGGATGACATCATTTAAAGGAACCGTCATTCGTCGTTCAGTCGTCGGCCAGGATGGATGTTCCGCGTCGGAGGTCTTCAGGATGCTGCCGCTCCGCTCCGGATGGATGACGATAGAAGATCCCGCTTGGATGAAGACTTCAATCGGATGGAAGACCTCTTCTGCCCCACTTGGATGAAGACTTCTACCGGATGGAGGACCTCTTCTTGCTCCGCTTGGATGAAGAATTTGGCTCGGCTGGGTGAAGACGACTCAAGGTAGGGAGATCTTCAGGGGCTTAGTGTTAGGTTTATTTAAGGGGGGTTTGGGTTAGATTAGGGGTATGTGGGTGGCGGGTTGTAATGTTGGGGGGGGGTATTGTATGTTTTTTTTTACAGGAAAAAGAGCTGAACTTCTTGGGGCATGCCCCGCAAAGGGCCCTGTTCAGGGCTGGTAAGGTAAAAGAGCTTTGAACTTTAGTAATTTAGAATAGGGTAGGGCATTTTTTTATTTTGGGGGCTTTGTTATTTTATTAGGGGGCTTAGAGTAGGTGTAATTAGTTTAAAACTGTTGTAATATATTTCTAATGTTTGTAAATATTTTTTTATTTTTTGTAACTTAGTTCTTTTTTATTTTTGTACTTTAGTTAGTTTATTTCATTGTATTTATTTGTAGATATTGTATTTAATTAATGTATTGATAGTGTAGTGTTAGGTTTAATTGTAGGTAATTGTAGGTATTTTATTTAATTAATTTATTGATAGTGTAGTGTTAGGTTTAATTGTAACTTAGGTTAGGATTTATTTTACATGTAAATTTGTAATTATTTTAACTATTTTAGCTATTAAATAGTTCTTAACTATTTAATAGCTATTGTACCTGGTTAAAATAAATACAAAGTTACCTGTAAAATAAATATAAATCCTAAAATAGCTATAATATAATTATAATTTATATTGTAGCTATATTAGGATTTATTTTACAGGTAAGTATTTAGCTTTAAATAGGAATAATTTATTTAATAAGAGTTAATTAATTTCGTTAGATTTAAATTATATTTAACTTAGGGGGGTGTTAGGGTTAGACTTAGCTTTAGGGGTTAATACATTTATTAGAATAGCGGTGAGCTCCAGTCGGCAGATTAGGGGTTAATGTTTGAAGTTAGGTGTCGGCGATGTTAGGGAGGGCAGATTAGGGGTTAATACTATTTATTATAGGGTTAGTGAGGCGGATTAGGGGTTAATAACTTTATTATAGTAGCGGTGCGGTCCGCTCGGCAGATTAGGGGTTAATACGTGTAGGCAGGTGGAGGCAACGTTGAGGGGGGCAGATTAGGGGTTAATAAATATAATATAGGGGTCGGCGGTGTTAGGGGCAGCAGATTAGGGGTACATAGCTATAATGTAGGTGGCGGCTCTTTGCGGTCGGCAGATTAGGGGTTAATTATTGTAGGTAGCTGGCTGCGACGTTGTGGGGGGCAGCTTAGGGGTTAATAAATATAATATAGGGGTCGGCGGTGTTAGGGGCAGCAGATTAGGGGTACAAAAGTATAACGTAGGTGGTGGTCGGCAGATTAGGGGTTAAAAAAATGTAATCGAGTGTCGGCGATGTGGGGGGGCCTCGGTTTAGGGGTACATAGGTAGTTTATGGGTGTTAGTGTACTTTAGGGCACAGTAGTTAAGAGCTTTATGAACCGGCGTTAGCCCAGAAAGCTCTTAACTACTGACTTTTTTCTGCGGCTGGAGTTCTGTCGTTAGAATTCTAACGCTCACTTCAGACACGACTTTAAATACCGGAGTTAGATCCCATTGAAAAGATAGGATACGCAATTGACGTAAGGGGATCTGCGGTATGGAAAAGTCGCGGCTGAAAAGTGAGCGTTAAAAGCTTTTTTGAATGACTCCAAATACCGGCGGTAGCCTAAAACCAGCGTTAGGAGCCTCTAACGCTGGTTTTCACGGCTACCGCCAAACTCCAAATCTAGGCCTTAGGATTTATTTTTATTTTACAGGCACCTTTCAATTTATTTTAACTAGGTACAATAGCTATTAAATAGTTATTAACTATTTAATAGCTTACCTAGCTAAAATAAAGAGAAATGTACCTGTAAAATAAAAACTAACCTAAGTTACAATTACACCTAACACTACACTACACTTAAATAAATTATTCCTATTTAAAACTAAATACTTACCTGTAAAATAAACCCTAAGATAGCTACAATATAATTAATAATTACATTGTAGCTATCTTAGGATTTATATTTATTTTACAGGTAACTTTGTATTTATTTTAGCTAGTTAGAATAGTTATTAAATAGTTATTAACTATTTAATAACTACCTAGCTAAAAGAAATACAAAATTACCTGTAAAATAAATCCTAACCTAAGTTACAATTAAACCTAACACTACACTATCATTAAATAAATTAATTAAACTACCTACAAATAACTACAATTAAATACAATGACATAAACTAACTAAAGTACAAAAAATAAAAAAAGCTAAGTTACAAAAAATGAAAAAAATAAGTTACAAACATTTAAAAAAATATTACAATTTTAAGCTACTTACACCTAATCTAAGCCCCCTAATAAAATAACAACCCCCCCCCAAAATAAAAAAATGCCCTACCCTATTCTACGTTAAAAAAGTTCAAAGCTCTTTTACCTTACCAGCCCTTAAAAGGGCCTTTTGTGGGGGCATGCCCCAAAGAGTTCAGCTCTTTTGCCTGTAAAAGAAAAATCCACCCCCCCAACATTAAAACCCACCACCCACATACCCCTAATCTAACCCAAACCCCCCTTAAAATAACCTAACACTAATCCCCTGAAGATCATCCTACCTTTAGTTGTCTTCACTCAGCCGAGCCACCGATGGAACTGAAGAGGACATCCGGACCGGCAGAAGTGATCATCCAAGGGGCGCTGAAGAAATCTTCCATCCGATGAAGTGATCCTCCAAGCGGCGCTGAAGAAATCTTCCATCCGGGCAAGGTCATCTTCCAAGAGGCGCTGAAGAAGTCTTCTACCCGGGCGAGGTCATCTTCGAAGCCGGGTCCTGAATCTTCATCCTGCCGACGCGGAACATCCAATAGAATGCGAGCTCAATCTGATTGGCTGATTGGATCAGCCAATCGGATTGAACTTGAATCTGATTGGCTGATTCCATCAGCCAATCAGATTTTTCCTACCTTAATTCCGATTGGCTGATAGAATCCTATCAGCCAATCGGAATTGAAGGGACGCCATCTTGGATGATGTCCCTTAAAGGAGCCTTCATTCGTCGGTAGTCCGTCGGGAAAGAAGGATGTTCCGCGTCGGCAGGATGAAGATTCAGGACCCGGCTTCGAAGATGACCTCGCCCGGATAGAAGACTTCTTCAGCGCCTCTTGGAAGATGACCTCGCCCGGATGGAAGATTTCTTCAGCGCCCCTTGGATGATCACTTCTGCCGGTCCGGATGTCCTCTTCAGTTCCATCAGTGGCTCGTCTGAGTGAAGGCAACTAAAGGTAGGATGATCTTCAGGGGATTAGTGTTAGGTTATTTTAAGGGGGGTTTGGGTTAGATTAGGGGTATGTGGGTGGTGGGTTTTAATGTTGGGGGGGGTTGTATTTTTCTTTTACAGGCAAAAGAGCTGAACTCTTTGGGGCATGCCCCCACAAAAGGCCCTTTTAAGGGCTGGTAAGGTAAAAGAGCTTTGAACTTTTTTAATGTAGAATAGGGTAGGGCATTTTTTTATTTTTGGGGGTTTGTTATTTTATTAGGGGGCTTAGATTAGGTGTAAGTAGCTTAAAATTGTTGTAATATTTTTTAAAATGTTTGTAACTTATTTTTTTTATTTTTTGTACTTTAGTTAGTTTATGTAATTGTATTTAATTGTAGTTATTTGTAGGTAGTTTAATTAATTTATTTAATGATAGTGTAGTGTTAGGTTTAATTGTAACTTAGGTTAGGATTTATTTTACAGGTAATTTTGTATTTCTTTTAGCTAGGTAGTTATTAAATAGTTAATAACTATTTAATAACTATTCTAACTAGCTAAAATAAATACAAAGTTACCTGTAAAATAAATATAAATCCTAAGATAGCTACAATGTAATTATTAATTACATTGCAGCTATCTTAGGGTTTATTTTACAGGTAAGTATTTAGTTTTAAATAGGAATAATTTATTTAAGTGTAGTGTAGTGTTAGGTGTAATTGTAACTTAGGTTAGTTTTTAGTTTACAGGTACATTTCTCTTTATTTTAGCTAGGTAAGCTATTAAATAGTTAATAACTATTTAATAGCTATTGTACCTAGTTAAAATAAATTGAAAGGTACCTGTAAAATAAAAATAAATCCTAAGATAGCTACAATATAATTATTATTTATATTGTAGCTATATTAGGGTTTATTTTATAGGTATTTAGTTTTAAATAGGATTAACTTAGTTAATAATAGAAATATTATTTAGATTTATTTAATTAATATTTAAGTTAGGGTTAGTGTTAGACTTTGGTTTAGGGGTTAATAATTTTATTACAGTGGCGGCGGTGTAGTGGGGGGCAGGATAGGGGTTAATAAATTTATTATAGGTGGCGACGGTGTAAGGGGGGCAGGATAGGGGTTAATAAATATAATATAGGTTGCGGCGGGTTCAGGGAGCGGCGGTTTAGGGGTTAAACTATTTATTTGCGGCGAGGTGCGGGATCAGCAGGATAGGGGTTAATAACTTTATTATAGAGGGCGACGGTATAGGGGGGGCAGGATAGGGGTTACTAGGTATAATGTAGGTGGCAGCGGTGTCCGGGAGCGGCGGTTTAGGGGTTAATACATTTATAAGACTTGCGGCGGGGTCTAGGAGCGGCGGTTTAGGGGTTAATACATTTATAAGACTTGCGGCAGGGTCTAGGAGCGGCGGTTTAGGGGTTAGTAACTTTATTTAGTTACGGGGGGCTCCAGGGGCGCCGGTATAGGGGGTAGAACAGTGTAGTTTAGTGTGGTTGCTTAGTGACAGGCTAGCAATAAAGCTGTGAAAAAGCCGAAGAGCAGCGAGATCGGATGTGTGATAACTCTCACAGTCCGCTGCTCATCGCCCCGCGGCTTTTTGACAGCTTTATTTGATAACTTAGGCGTATTTTTTCAGGTCCGCGGCGGCGAAGGTAGGCGAGCTTAGGCGGGCGTATTGGGCTGGCGAAGGCAGGAAAGTTGACACGTTGATAACTACCCCCCTATATCAACAAGATTTTCCGAGATCTTACCGATGTATGCGTAATTATTTATCTCAACGACATTCTAATTTATTCTACAACTCTTCAAGAACATGAAAACCATGTACGTTGGGTTTTGACAAGATTGCGAGAACATAAACTCTGCAAAAGTTGAGAAATGTAATTTTCCTGTAAAGAACATCACGTTTCTAGGTTATATAATTTCACCTGGTACGATCCAAATGGATCATGATAAAATTAAATCTATTATTGATTGGCATCCACCTACAACTAGGGATGCACCGAAATGAAAATTCTGGACCGAAACCGATACCGAAAATTCAGGATGCCCCTGGCCGAAAACTAAAACGAAACCGAAATAGTTTTTTTTCTTTTTTAACTACAGTGTGTGTGTGTAGCTGAGAGAACTTGTAGGCGGGAAAGCTCCAACAAATGGGCGTGGTCACTTGTACCATAGGGGGTGATCTGCAATGAAACTGGTGGAGCTCTACAAGGGAGAGCTTGGTTATAGCCAGACAACAATACGAGGTGGACATGTGTTTTGTTTTTGGGTGTAGTTATCCGTGCGATGGGCATGGCTGCACCTGATCGTCTCTCATCGTATCTCCACCTAGTTCCTGGTTCAGGTCTCACACTGACCCTTCAGATTATATGTCCGGAGCCCCAAATGGAGTCTGCCTGTCACATATCACCAGGACCACCGGAATTAGCTACAACCTTACGTGCAAGGTGGTTATAGAAAGTTACTGTGCTTTTTTGTATACACTGTCTGGTGGGTGCTAAATTGTACCAACTGTGTGCGAGCTTGGGGCTTATGCATATACAGTGTGCATGCATATTTGCCTCAAGCGAATAGAATGTCTACGCACAAGAGACTGATGTATGAGCACTGTATATAAGGCTTGTACATATTCACTGTGTGTGCTTAGGGCTGTGTCTGATAAAATCAAGTGTTTATAAACATGTTACTTATCCCCCTTTGAAAACTGTATTCAGAACTTTGGTTTCCTTCTAAAAAAAAAGGGCACTGCTGGTTTCAAATATCATCATATTATGGTACTTATGTGTGGGCTCTGTGTATAATGAAAGTGCTGTGCTGCTCACCTTATGCTAAGGATAGGCATGTAACTCAATAGAACAGGGGAGGGCTGTACATTTTTAGCCATTTTGGTCCTCTTTGGGCCGAAATTGGAGTTGCACATTTTCGGCGGCCCAAATTTTGGGGCATCGCTAGTATTATTCTTTATTTAGTTCTGTGTAACGGAATCAGATTTAACCGTTTTTTTTCTACCAATTATCAAAATAAAGTATAGTCCTATAAACGTATTATTATATGCAAAACAGTGAGTAAAGTAATGAACTTAAACAGCAGTTCAGGGCTGGCATAAATTTTGAAATATGCTACACAATAATTTTACTAAAAATAAAAGGCATAAAAACTGAAAACCGAAATAACCAAAAATGCAATTTTCTACCGAAACTTTCTGCGGCCGAAATTTCGGTGCATCCCTACCTACAACGGTGAAGAAACTCCAGAGATTTATAGGTTTCTCTAATTTTTACAAGAAGTTTATTAAAAACTTCTCTTCCATAGTCAAACCCTTGACACAACTCACTAGTAAAAACAACAAATGTATTTGGACCACTGAAGCTCAAGAAGCCTTTTCTTTTCTCAAAGAAAGCTTTGTGTCAGCCCCTATTTTAAGACTATCGAATTATGACTTACAATATCTCTTGGACGTATATGCATCAGATTCAGGCATAGGGGCTGTACTCTCCCAATTAGATGAAAAAACTTCAGATCTACATCCTGTAGCTTTTTATTCAAGAATACTTCTCCCAGCTGAATTTAATTATAGTGTCGGAGACAAAGAATTACTAGCCATTAAATGTTCCTTGGAACAATGGCAACATCTTCTTGAGGGGACTAAAACCCCTTTTTGATATATACTGATCATAAGAACCTCGAGTATTTAAAAAGAAACAAAACTATCATCACGTCAAGTAAGATGGGCCCAGTTTTTAGACAGATTCAATTTTCGCATTACCTACAGGCCAGGAACATTTAATACCAAAGCTGATGCACTGTCAAGGCTATATGATTCACAACCTGAACAAGACCAACTAAACCTCATTATACCCCCTGAGAAAATCTTGGGAGTACTCTCCTCATTGGAGGAAGACATCCTTGAAAATTTAAGACAAGAACCTCATCCCCCAGATAACTGCAACCAAGATTTAACATCAGGTTTATATTATCATAAAGATAAACTTTACATCCCTAAGACCCTCAGAATTCATATCCTAAATCAATTTCATGACCATGTACTTTCAGGACATCCAGGTATACAAAATAATCAATCAAAAGGAACTTCTGGTGGCCTCAGATGGACCAATTAATCCAAGAGTACGTAACAACTTGTGATACTTGTGCAAGAAACAAACATGACCACAAAAAACCCATTGGATATCTAACGTCTCTACCTATACCTGATGTACCCTGGTCTATGGTCTCAATGGATTACATTGTTGATCTACCTGAATCACAACAATACAACACAATACTTGTAGTCATCGACCATTTGACTAGATTGGCACACTTCATACCCCTTAAAAAAATTACCCTCAGCCATGACAACAGCAAAAGTATTTCTAGACTCTATTGTACGTCTACATGGGTTACTAACAACTATAGTTACAGACCGAGGAACCCAATTCACTTCCATGTTTTGGAGATCCTTGTGTAAGACATTACATATAGATACCAGATTCTCCACCTCCTTACACCCACAAACAAATGGTTTAACAGAGAGGCTAAATCAAACTTTAGAACAATATTTGAGGTGCTATACAACACATTTACAAGACGATTGGGTATCATACCTACCCATGGTGGAGTTTTCTTATAATAATTATGTCTCCTCACCCACTAAAATGACACAATTTTTCCCTACCTATGGGTACCACCCTTCTACTATTTCAATCTCCAAAACCAATGTAAAATCCCCGGCTGCAACTGACTTCACCTCTCAAAGATAGATTGGAAATTCTCAAGAGGCACCTTCAAGCAGCCAAAGATCACCAAAAGTACTATTATGATTTAATACATAGATCACCACCGGACTATAAAATAGGCGACTTAGTTCTTTTGTCCACAAAACATTTAAAACTACAATTACCCAGTAAAAAATTGGCGAATCAATATCTTGGTCCATTCCCAGTAACTTGATTAATAAATCAAAATGCAGTTACTCTGAAACTTCCCGAAGCTTACAAGATTCACCCTTCATTTCATGTGTCCCTGTTTAAACCATACAAGTCTAATCCTCAACTTCATCCTCAACCACCAACTCCGCCCCCAGTACTTGTTGATGACCAGGAGGAGTTAGAGGTCGAGGAGATACTTTACTCTCGTCTCTGACATCGAAGATTGGAGTATTTAATCAAATGGAAAGGGTATGGACCTGAAGAGAATTCCTGGCAGCTCCATTCAGATGTTCATGCTCCTCTATTAATGACTGCCTTCCATCGCAAGTATTTGAGCAAGCATCGTTTGGATTCTCCAGAGGAGAATCCTTGAGGGGGGGATCTGTGATACCTTTAAGGCATATCCGTCCTATCTATTTCCTATGCCTATTTAACCTCACTTCCTACTGGGATTGTTGCCTGATAATTAAAGTACTTCACACAGCTGTCTGTGTGGAAGCATACACATTTCTATCTCTACAGGTCTAATTGCTTGAAACTGCAGCAATCTGGCGAAAAGCTGTTTTAACATCTTTCAGAAGCTTCAACCTGTTAACAGCTCTCCTCACATCCACTTTTGGCATAACTTCTCTATTGTTAACAGGGATTACCTAAACTCCTTACCGGACATCTACAAGCTATTGTACCTAGTTATTTTAACTAGGTACAATAGCTATTAAATGGTGATTTCTCACACAGACCGGAACCTAACTCCTCCCATCCGCTCCAAACGCTGAACGGATTTTGTCAGTCTGACTTCTCAGCTCCAACGGAAGATAACCTGTGGATTAAGGTACTGTGGGAACATTTCTTACAAACATTATCGCTTGTGCTTTATATTTACCTTCACTTCAGTTTAATTGTATTCAACGGATCTATGACTGATCATTCCTTCTCTGGATTATAACATTTACTGCAAGTCTGTTTACAGGATGATACTGAGTAACTGATTCTAATTCCCTTGTTTATAGTAACAAAACATAACTACCTTTTCCTAACTGAAGCAATATCTATTCCTCTAGTACCATTTAGGAACGGAACAATTGTTAACACTTGCAAAGTACTTGATTTAAGTCTGAAAGTAACGGATTTACTTAATTATAAATCCTAAGACTCAGCAGTTCAACCTCCTCTGTTAAAAAACTGCTCACTTTTTTTTACTCAGTTTATTAGAAAAAATACATATTGCCTTAAATGTATGACAAAGGGAGATGTGGCGTAGCGGTTAGCTCCACCGCACCTGAAGGAGGTTGTGGGCTTGAACCCAGGTAAAATTCCTGTTTTTTCTCACCAGTCTTGTGACTCTGGTGACAGCTAGCATTCCTAAGAAGAGTTTTCTGTTTTCTCATACGTTACTTAGTCTTTGGACTTAGCGGAAATTGTCCCTAGAGCCTTAAGGCCTTCCAGAGTGGCTGCGTGGCTTCACCGTTGCCTATCACCCTTTATGTTGGGACTGGTATCCCACTGTGGGTGTCCTAAGCTCTCGGAGGATGGGACATTTAGTGACAGTTCAGTGTCCAAGGAGTCTTGGAAATGACTGTGACTGCATCACCTCTGGTGCAAAGTCTACTCTGGATGGGGTAACCTAGTGGTTCCTCAGGTGTTATTAAATATTTAAGCCGGCTCAGATTTTTCGGGTGCCCAGGTTTGTTTGTCCTGTCTTTGACTGGAATTTTGGGGGTCTGTATCCAGATCCTTTACGACTGTTCGGGACGGCCTAGTTTCCCGGTTCTGGGATGTCTTCTGTTCCTACGGGCGTATTTTTCCTCTCTTGCAGGGAGATTTAGACTTCTTACTGGGCCGACCTTAGTGGTCGGATGGTTTTTCTTTCGGTAATGTCCTTTTGAGCTTGTTTACAGCTTCTACTTTAGCCCCGCTGTAGTAAGCCTGATGGTTAGCTTAGCTGTCTGAGCGGACAGTTTGCAGTTTGAGTCCAACTGTAGCCATTTGCACCTTGATTGTGTGCTAGCAAACTGTTAAGTTCTGGCTTCGTTTTCCCTCCCTTTGGGGGTGAATTCGACATTCCATAGTATCCGCCTGGTGCTTGGAGATATATTTTATTCATCTGTTTAGTGGGGTTGTTCCCCCTGCCTTGCATGTGGGATGTCAGTGTGTAGGGATGGATTTCTTGTGCCATGCCTTTACTGTAGTAAAAGTAGAGGGTCTCCTTTTGGGAGTGATCTTTGTCTTCAGGAAAGGGGCTGTATCTGGGTTATGTAACCCGAGCTCTTTGGGGGGGCTGGATCCCTCCCTTTTTCCTTCCTGCAGGTCCCGATGATTCGTTGTACTTTTAATAATCCCTAAGCCTTTCGGACATTATCAGTCACTTTGGTGCTGGGTCCGTTGCCGGAGCGAGAGTTAGGGATCTGCTTAATCTGTTGATTTTAGCTGCGTATCCCAGTTATTGTGAACCTTCTTAAGATAGAGAGCTTGTGGTCAGCTAAAGCTCTTGGTTTCTTTTAAGAGATGCTTTGCAGGGGATATCTCCTCGGCAGGTAGTTTTCTCTATCTGGGTTCGATTCCTTCCTTTCCTGTCCCTTTATGGGAAGGTCCTGTCCTGCACTGTTTCTGAGTTCTTCTTCTGAAGAAAGTCCTGTGCGGTATTATAGCTAGGGTGGTGACCTATGGTCGCTAAGTCTTTATTTGTAGCAGGACGCCTATGGCTTGGAGGAACATATTCAGATATCTAAAGCTGTTTTTCAGCAGCTCCCAGGGACAGTTTGTCGTTCGGTTGTTCTATTCTGGGTGCGAGTGAGCGCTCTGTGTAGGGGGGGGATTTTTCTTTCCTCCTTTTAAGTTCTTAGGACTTTTTTTGGTCCTTTGCTTGAGGTAGAGGGGGCTTTACAAGCCCTCCCTTTGCCTTGCTGGGTCAACAGGGTCTTTACATAGGTGCCCTATTCCTCCTGGTTCTCTCGGAGTTCCTTTTCTTGGTCCTAGTCCCTTTGGGTTATGAGGTCCTTTCGGACTCGTTTAGCTGAGTCTCTTTTCTTCACCGCTGGGGGAATGTGGATGTTTCCCCTTTCTTTTGATCAGGGGTAAGTTTAAATTTGCGGGCTGTGTGCCTGCGGGACTTTGTCTCCTCAGAGGCTTTTGGCTCGATCGAGTCTAATAACCTTAACGGTCTCTAGAAAGGGTCTTGCTGGTTTTAACTGTTGGGCAGTTACCTCGGCTTTTCCTTTTTGGCCTTTGGCTTCTAGGGAAGCAGTATTTTCTTTCGGGGGTTTTGGGTTTTAGGCTGTTGTGCCCTCAGAAGGGGCTGCCTTTTGTACCCACACGTTTTGCATTCAGTGTCCTCTATAGCTTGGGTATTATTTTCCCAAAAGTAATGAATGCAGCTGTACACTCTTCCCGTTTAAGAAGAAAAACTTAAATTATGCTTACCTGATAATTTTCTTTTCTTCAGATGGGAAGAGTCCACAGCTCCCCGCCCGTGTTGTTTATAAGGGGCGGCCGTTTTTTTTTTATTCTTCTGGCACCTTTTTCACCCTGATATTTCTCCTACTGTTCCTTGTTCACTCGGCAGAATGACTGGGGGATGAGGGAAGTGGGGGAGGTATTTGGGCCTTTGGCTGGGGTGTCTTTGCCTCCTGGTGGCCAGGTGCTAAATTCTCAAAAGTAATGAATGCAGCTGTGGACTCTTCACGTGAGAAGAAAATGATCAGGTAAGCATAATTTAAGTTTTCACATCTACTGTGCCACCTACTGAAGCACCTACTGCCCGTACTACTAAACTATCAGCCCCAAACCTACTGTGCTCCCTGCTGAAGCACCTACTACTAAACTATAATTTTCACACCTACTGTGCCACCTGCTGAAGCAACTAATACCCATACTACTAAACTATCAGCCTCACACCTACTGTGCCACCTGCTGAAGCACCTACTGCCCATATTAATAAACTTTCAGCTTCAACCCTACTGTTCCACCTGCTGAAGTACCTGCTTCTCTGCTGAAGTAAATACTGCCCATACTACTAAACTATCAGCTTCACACCTACCGTGCCATCAGCTGAAGCACCTACTGCCCATACTACTAAACTATCAGTTCCACACCTACTGTGCTACCTGCTGATGCACCTACTGCCCATACTAATAAACTATCAGCTTCACACCTACTGTGCCGACTGCTAAAGTACCTACTGTCCAAATGTCAGGGTGCCAGGAATCAGACTGAGACGAGAAGTGCAAAAATAATCACACCTCTAGGTTATATAATTTCACCTGGTACGATCCAAATGGATCATGATAAAATTAAATCTATTATTGATTGGCATCCACCTACAACTAGGGATGCACCGAAATGAAAATTCTGGACCGAAACCGATACCGAAAATTCAGGATGCCCCTGGCCGAAAACTAAAATGAAACCGAAATAGTTTTTTTTCTTTTTTAACTACAGTGTGTGTGTGTAGCTGAGAGAACTTGTAGGCGGGAAAGCTCCAACAAATGGGCGTGGTCACTTGTACCATAGGGGGTGATCTGCAATCAAACTGGTGGAGCTCTACAAGGGAGAGCTTGGTTATAGCCAGACAACAATACGAGGTGGACATGTGTTTTGTTTTTGGGTGTAGTTATCCGTGCGATGGGCATGGCTGCACCTGACCGTCTCTCATCGTATCTCCACCTAGTTCCTGGTTCAGGTCTCACACTGACCCTTCAGATTATATGTCCGGAGCCCCAAATGGAGTCTGCCTGTCACATATCACCAGGACCACCGGAATTAGCTACAACCTTACGTGCAAGGTGGTTATAGAAAGTTACTGTGCTTTTTTGTATACACTGTCTGGTGGGTGCTAAATTGTACCAACTGTGTGCGAGCTTGGGGCTTATGCATATATAGTGTGCATGCATATTTGCCTCAAGCGAATAGAATGTCTACGCACAAGAGACTGATGTATGAGCACTGTATATAAGGCTTGTACATATTCACTGTGTGTGCTTAGGGCTGTGTCTGATAAAATCAAGTGTTTATAAACATGTTACTTATCCCCCTTTGAAAACTGTATTCAGAACTTTGGTTTCCTTCTAAAAAAAAGGGGCACTGCTGGTTTCAAATATCATCATATTATGGTACTTATGTGTGGGCTCTGTGTATAATGAAAGTGCTGTGCTGCTCACCTTATGCTAAGGATAGGCATGTAACTCAATAGAACAGGGGAGGGCTGTACATTTTTAGCCATTTTGGTCCTCTTTGGGCCGAAATTGGAGTTGCACATTTTCGGCGGCCCAAATTTTGGGGCATCGCTAGTATTATTCTTTATTTAGTTCTGTGTAACGGAATCAGATTTAACCGTTTTTTTTCTACCAATTATCAAAATAAAGTATAGTCCTATAAACGTATTATTATATGCAAAACAGTGAGTAAAGTAATGAACTTAAACAGCAGTTCAGGGCTGGCATAAATTTTGAAATATGCTACACAATAATTTTATTAAAAATAAAAGTCATAAAAACTGAAAACCCGAAATAACCAAAAATGCAATTTTCTACCGAAACTTTCTGCGGCCGAAATTTCGGTGCATCCCTACCTACAACGGTGAAGAAACTCCAGAGATTTATAGGTTTCTCTAATTTTTACAAGAAGTTTATTAAAAACTTCTCTTCCATAGTCAAACCCTTGACACAACTCACTAGTAAAAACAACAAATGTATTTGGACCACTGAAGCTCAAGAAGCCTTTTCTTTTCTCAAAGAAAGCTTTGTGTCAGCCCCTATTTTAAGACTATCGAATTATGACTTACAATATCTCTTGGACGTATATGCATCAGATTCAGGCATAGGGGCTGTACTCTCCCAATTAGATGAAAAAACTTCCGATCTACATCCTGTAGCTTTTTATTCAAGAATACTTCTCCCAGCTGAATTTAATTATAGTGTCGGAGACAAAGAATTACTAGCCATTAAATGTTCCTTGGAACAATGGCAACATCTTCTTGAGGGGACTAAAACCCCTTTTTGATATATACTGATCATAAGAACCTCGAGTATTTAAAAAGAAACAAAACTATCATCACGTCAAGTAAGATGGGCCCAGTTTTTAGACAGATTCAATTTTCGCATTACCTACAGGCCAGGAACATTTAATACCAAAGCTGATGCACTGTCAAGGCTATATGATTCACAACCTGAACAAGACCAACTAAACCTCATTATACCCCCTGAGAAAATCTTGGGAGTACTCTCCTCATTGGAGGAAGACATCCTTGAAAATTTAAGACAAGAACCTCATCCCCCAGATAACTGCAACCAAGATTTAACATCAGGTTTATATTATCATAAAGATAAACTTTACATCCCTAAGACCCTCAGAATTCATATCCTAAATCAATTTCATGACCATGTACTTTCAGGACATCCAGGTATACAAAATAATCAATCAAAAGGAACTTCTGGTGGCCTCAGATGGACCAATTAATCCAAGAGTACGTAACAACTTGTGATACTTGTGCAAGAAACAAACATGACCACAAAAAACCCATTGGATATCTAACGTCTCTACCTATACCTGATGTACCCTGGTCTATGGTCTCAATGGATTACATTGTTGATCTACCTGAATCACAACAATACAACACAATACTTGTAGTCATCGACCATTTGACTAGATTGGCACACTTCATACCCCTTAAAAAAATTACCCTCAGCCATGACAACAGCAAAAGTATTTCTAGACTCTATTGTACGTCTACATGGGTTACTAACAACTATAGTTACAGACCGAGGAACCCAATTCACTTCCATGTTTTGGAGATCCTTGTGTAAGACATTACATATAGATACCAGATTCTCCACCTCCTTACACCCACAAACAAATGGTTTAACAGAGAGGCTAAATCAAACTTTAGAACAATATTTGAGGTGCTATACAACACATTTACAAGACGATTGGGTATCATACCTACCCATGGTGGAGTTTTCTTATAATAATTATGTCTCCTCACCCACTAAAATGACACAATTTTTCCCTACCTATGGGTACCACCCTTCTACTATTTCAATCTCCAAAACCAATGTAAAATCCCCGGCTGCAACTGACTTCACCTCTCAAAGATAGATTGGAAATTCTCAAGAGGCACCTTCAAGCAGCCAAAGATCACCAAAAGTACTATTATGATTTAATACATAGATCACCACCGGACTATAAAATAGGCAACTTAGTTCTTTTGTCCACAAAACATTTAAAACTACAATTACCCAGTAAAAAATTGGCGAATCAATATCTTGGTCCATTCCCAGTAACTTGATTAATAAATCAAAATGCAGTTACTCTGAAACTTCCCGAAGCTTACAAGATTCACCCTTCATTTCATGTGTCCCTGTTTAAACCATACAAGTCTAATCCTCAACTTCATCCTCAACCACCAACTCCGCCCCCAGTACTTGTTGATGACCAGGAGGAGTTAGAGGTCGAGGAGATACTTTACTCTCGTCTCTGACATCGAAGATTGGAGTATTTAATAAAATGGAAAGGGTATGGACCTGAAGAGAATTCCTGGCAGCTCCATTCAGATGTTCATGCTCCTCTATTAATGACTGCCTTCCATCGCAAGTATTTGAGCAAGCATCGTTTGGATTCTCCAGAGGAGAATCCTTGAGGGGGGGATCTGTGATATACCTTTAAGGCATATCCGTCCTATCTATTTCCTATGCCTATTTAACCTCACTTCCTACTGGGATTGTTGCCTGATAATTAAAGTACTTCACACAGCTGTCTGTGTGGAAGCATACACATTTCTATCTCTACAGGTCTAATTGCTTGAAACTGCAGCAATCTGGCGAAAAGCTGTTTTAACATCTTTCAGAAGCTTCAACCTGTTAACAGCTCTCCTCACATCCACTTTTGGCATAACTTCGCTATTGTTAACAGGGATTACCTAAACTCCTTACCGGACATCTACAAGCTATTGTACCTAGTTATTTTAACTAGGTACAATAGCTATTAAATGGTGATTTCTCACACAGACCGGAACCTAACTCCTCCCATCCGCTCCAAACGCTGAACGGATTTTGTCAGTCTGACTTCTCAGCTCCAACGGAAGATAACCTGTGGATTAAGGTACTGTGGGAACATTTCTTACAAACATTATCGCTTGTGCTTTATATTTACCTTCACTTCAGTTTAATTGTATTCAACGGATCTATGACTGATCATTCCTTCTCTGGATTATAACATTTACTGCAAGTCTGTTTACAGGATGATACTGAGTAACTGATTCTAATTCCCTTGTTTATAGTAACAAAACATAACTACCTTTTCCTAACTGAAGCAATATCTATTCCTCTAGTACCATTTAGGAACGGAACAATTGTTAACACTTGCAAAGTACTTGATTTAAGTCTGAAAGTAACGGATTTACTTAATTATAAATCCTAAGACTCAGCAGTTCAACCTCCTCTGTTAAAAAACTGCTCACTTTTTTTTACTCAGTTTATTAGAAAAAATACATATTGCCTTAAATGTATGACAAAGGGAGATGTGGCGTAGCGGTTAGCTCCACCGCACCTGAAGGAGGTTGTGGGCTTGAACCCAGGTAAAATTCCTGTTTTTTCTCACCAGTCTTGTGACTCTGGTGACAGCTAGCATTCCTAAGAAGAGTTTTCTGTTTTCTCATACGTTACTTAGTCTTTGGACTTAGCGGAAATTGTCCCTAGAGCCTTAAGGCCTTCCAGAGTGGCTGCGTGGCTTCACCGTTGCCTATCACCCTTTATGTTGGGACTGGTATCCCACTGTGGGTGTCCTAAGCTCTCGGAGGATGGGACATTTAGTGACAGTTCAGTGTCCAAGGAGTCTTGGAAATGACTGTGACTGCATCACCTCTGGTGCAAAGTCTACTCTGGATGGGGTAACCTAGTGGTTCCTCAGGTGTTATTAAATATTTAAGCCGGCTCAGATTTTTCGGGTGCCCAGGTTTGTTTGTCCTGTCTTTGACTGGAATTTTGGGGGTCTGTATCCAGATCCTTTACGACTGTTCGGGACGGCCTAGTTTCCCGGTTCTGGGATGTCTTCTGTTCCTACGGGCGTATTTTTCCTCTCTTGCAGGGAGATTTAGACTTCTTACTGGGCCGACCTTAGTGGTCGGATGGTTTTTCTTTCGGTAATGTCCTTTTGAGCTTGTTTACAGCTTCTACTTTAGCCCCGCTGTAGTAAGCCTGATGGTTAGCTTAGCTGTCTGAGCGGACAGTTTGCAGTTTGAGTCCAACTGTAGCCATTTGCACCTTGATTGTGTGCTAGCAAACTGTTAAGTTCTGGCTTCGTTTTCCCTCCCTTTGGGGGTGAATTCGACATTCCATAGTATCCGCCTGGTGCTTGGAGATATATTTTATTCATCTGTTTAGTGGGGTTGTTCCCCCTGCCTTGCATGTGGGATGTCAGTGTGTAGGGATGGATTTCTTGTGCCATGCCTTTACTGTAGTAAAAGTAGAGGGTCTCCTTTTGGGAGTGATCTTTGTCTTCAGGAAAGGGGCTGTATCTGGGTTATGTAACCCGAGCTCTTTGGGGGGGCTGGATCCCTCCCTTTTTCCTTCCTGCAGGTCCCGATGATTCGTTGTACTTTTAATAATCCCTAAGCCTTTCGGACATTATCAGTCACTTTGGTGCTGGGTCCGTTGCCGGAGCGAGAGTTAGGGATCTGCTTAATCTGTTGATTTTAGCTGCGTATCCCAGTTATTGTGAACCTTCTTAAGATAGAGAGCTTGTGGTCAGCTAAAGCTCTTGGTTTCTTTTAAGAGATGCTTTGCAGGGGATATCTCCTCGGCAGGTAGTTTTCTCTATCTGGGTTCGATTCCTTCCTTTCCTGTCCCTTTATGGGAAGGTCCTGTCCTGCACTGTTTCTGAGTTCTTCTTCTGAAGAAAGTCCTGTGCGGTATTATAGCTAGGGTGGTGACCTATGGTCGCTAAGTCTTTATTTGTAGCAGGACGCCTATGGCTTGGAGGAACATATTCAGATATCTAAAGCTGTTTTTCAGCAGCTCCCAGGGACAGTTTGTCGTTCGGTTGTTCTATTCTGGGTGCGAGTGAGCGCTCTGTGTAGGGGGGGGATTTTTCTTTCCTCCTTTTAAGTTCTTAGGACTTTTTTTGGTCCTTTGCTTGAGGTAGAGGGGGCTTTACAAGCCCTTCCTTTGCCTTGCTGGGTCAACAGGGTCTTTACATAGGTGCCCTATTCCTCCTGGTTCTCTCGGAGTTCCTTTTCTTGGTCCTAGTCCCTTTGGGTTATGAGGTCCTTTCGGACTCGTTTAGCTGAGTCTCTTTTCTTCACCGCTGGGGGAATGTGGATGTTTCCCCTTTCTTTTGATCAGGGGTAAGTTTAAATTTGCGGGCTGTGTGCCTGCGGGACTTCGTCTCCTCAGAGGTTTTTGGCTCGATCGAGTCTAATAACCTTAACGGTCTCTAGAAAGGGTCTTGCTGGTTTTAACTGTTGGGCAGTTACCTCGGCTTTTCCTTTTTGGCCTTTGGCTTCTAGGGAAGCAGTATTTTCTTTCGGGGGTTTTGGGTTTTAGGCTGTTGTGCCCTCAGAAGGGGCTGCCTTTTGTACCCACCCGTTTTGCATTCAGTGTCCTCTATAGCTTGGGTATTATTTTCCCAAAAGTAATGAATGCAGCTGTACACTCTTCCCGTTTAAGAAGAAAAACTTAAATTATGCTTACCTGATAATTTTCTTTTCTTCAGATGGGAAGAGTCCACAGCTCCCCGCCCGTGTTGTTTATAAGGGGCGGCCGTTTTTTTTTTTTATTCTTCTGGCACCTTTTTCACCCTGATATTTCTCCTACTGTTCCTTGTTCACTCGGCAGAATGACTGGGGGATGAGGGAAGTGGGGGAGGTATTTGGGCCTTTGGCTGGGGTGTCTTTGCCTCCTGGTGGCCAGGTGCTAAATTCTCAAAAGTAATGAATGCAGCTGTGGACTCTTCACGTGAGAAGAAAATGATCAGGTAAGCATAATTTAAGTTTTCACATCTACTGTGCCACCTACTGAAGCACCTACTGCCCGTACTACTAAACTATCAGCCCCAAACCTACTGTGCTCCCTGCTGAAGCACCTACTACTAAACTATAATTTTCACACCTACTGTGCCACCTGCTGAAGCAACTAATACCCATACTACTAAACTATCAGCCTCACACCTACTGTGCCACCTGCTGAAGCACCTACTGCCCATATTAATAAACTTTCAGCTTCAACCCTACTGTTCCACCTGCTGAAGTACCTGCTTCTCTGCTGAAGTAAATACTGCCCATACTACTAAACTATCAGCTTCACACCTACCGTGCCATCAGCTGAAGCACCTACTGCCCATACTACTAAACTATCAGTTCCACACCTACTGTGCTACCTGCTGATGCACCTACTGCCCATACTAATAAACTATCAGCTTCACACCTACTGTGCCGACTGCTAAAGTACCTACTGTCCAAATGTCAGGGTGCCAGGAATCAGACTGAGACGAGAAGTGCAAAAATAATCACACCTTTATCAATAGCAAAAAATAATAAAAAGTCCACAAGTCAAATAACAAGCCAGGAATTAAAACCAGAGCTGGTAGTCAGACGAGCCGAGTCAGGAGCCAAAGCGAGTAGTCAGACAAGCCGGAATCAGGAACAAGGAGAACAGCAGAGTCAGGAACAAACCAAGGATCAGGAACCAGGAGGGACGTCAGACACAGGAGCTCTCACAAACAGGTCTGAGACAACGCAAGGGCAAAGCATACTGAACAGAGGCCCTTTAAATAGTAAGTGATGACATCACAATTCTGAGACTGCATCCTGTCTCACACTGATGATGTACACCAGTCTGGCCATAAAAGGAAGTGCAGGAATTGAGCAGCATCACACAGTATGCACCAGAGTCAGCAAGAGAGGTGAGTAAAATGGCTGCCAGCAGCACATGGCAAACAAAACAGAAAAAACCCTGACAGTAACCCACCCTCAACGACCCCTCCCCCGCAGGAGGACAAAAGGCTTATTGGGAAAACGGGCATGGAAGGCACGGTGGAGGGCGGGAGCATGAACATCAGAGGAGGGAACCCATGTATGCTCCTCCGGATCATAGCCCCTCCAGTGAACCAAATACTGTATGCAGCCTCTGTACATACGAGAGTCAATAATGCTGCTTACCTCATACTCCTCATGGTTGTCAACAAAGATAGGATGGGGATGAGATAACACAGTGGTAAACCGATTACAAACCAATGGTTTCAAGAGGGAGACATGAAAAACATTGGGGATGCGCATTGCAGGAGGAAGGTCAAGAGTGTAGGCCACAGGATTGACCCATCGGAGTATTCGAAAAGGACCAACATAACGGGGACCCAGTTTATTGGAAGGCACACGAAGATTCAAGTTGCGGGAGGACAGCCAAACTCTCTCACCAACCTGGTAGGAAGGTGCGTTCAGACGCCTACGATCAGCCTGGAATTTTTGGCACTGCATAGAACGATGAAGGCAATCCTGAATCTGCACCCATGTGGAACGGAGTTGCCGGAGATGCTCCTCCAAAGCCGGAATACCCTGAGACATGAATGAATCGGGCAACAAGGATGGTTGAAACCCATAATTCGCCATGAACGGGGATAACTTGGAGGAAGCATTAATAGCACTATTACGAGCAAACTCTGCCCAAGGTAACAGTTCAGACCAATTATTGTGGTGATCTGAGACATAGCAACGGAGGAACTGTTCCAGAGCTTGATTAGACCGTTCCGCAACCCCATTGGATTGAGGGTGATATGCAGAGAAGGAAAGCTGGATCCCCAATTGAGCACAAAAGGAACGCCAAAATCTGGAGACAAACTGGCTACCCCGGTCTGACACTATCTCCTTGTAAACGGAAGACCTCCCGGGCAAAAATTGAAGCAAGCTCCTGAGCGGTAGGCAACTTCTTCAAGGGAAGGCAATGTGACATTTAAGAAAAACGATCAACCACCATAAGTAAGAATTTTTAATCACACACAGTTATAGAACTATTACCACCTCAGTTTTATTTATGCACCTAAATATATAATTTTAATCTTTCACACATTTGAGTTTAGTGTTTTAACATTCTAACCTCACAGATTTTTATCACATCTTTTAGTAATATGAGACATCACTTAGACACTAGCATTTTGACACTAGTATAAAGTTTTTTAGAAGTACCTTATAGTATAATACTCTATATATATTTTAATAATGAAAACATGGAGACAAAAGTAGGAAAATCCACCTTTTTATTTCATTATAATCAAGGTTGAATGTTATGTTGACAAACAATTAAAGTACTAGCTCAATAGTCGACCTATGGCAGTTAAGATTTAGGTTTTTCCCTTTTCGACTTATATGTGTTACTTTTAATATATCCATCAGAGCTACACTTTTTGTACTAAATAAAGAGAGTGAGAGACAATGGTATACCTGTTATTGTAGAACTATCAAGTGAAGGAGAATAGTTACATCTCTCTGCAACTGTGAAATAAACATTAATGTGGTGAATCCTAATTAATAAACATGTTGGAATTGACCTGCAATAATGTTTGAATTATCACAATCAGGGTACAACCATATATTCCCTTATCATAACAAACATTATAGGGTGAAGCATGAATACCAACATAATTCTCACAAGTAAATATGATCACAGATGAAATAGTGGTATAATTGGCATATGTGAATCATATAATATAGGGAAATATTGTTGTTTATTCCGGTAATGGCCACATATATAATGGCCAGGAGAATATTAAGCCAAGATGTTCTGTAATATTCTGTAAGGATCGGTACAATAAGCATAGCCTTACTCTCCCCTACTCTATCACATACCTTAGGGTTTTTATATTGTTGCGGTAGCACCGCATTACAATATTTGACTGACATTCAGTAAACCAATAATACCTCAGGAACTCTGATCCAATGAAAAAGGTGGGTGTACTCAGATTACAAATTTAAACTTGCTTGTTTGCCGCCTCGCGTAACCCCCTCTGAGGAAGCGTATGGGAAACGCGGCATCAGGGTTTTTTTTAACTGCTCTCTAACAATGTGTAATAATATATAATTTATGTAGTTTAAAATATGGTCAGTTAACTATTTTGCTATAGTACTGGGTGGATAGTTATGAGATACTGATAGCAAAAATTGAAAGCTCATTTTCTGACATTAATCTAAAAGCAGTCCTATTAGGTTTAAATAGCGGTATGTAAAAGGTAACAAGGCACCTTGTAATTTACATCGTGCACAGGTTAGGCACCGGTATACGGTGTTAACAGTACTCTATCAACAATAGAAATTCATAAGTTGTCCTAAAAGGTTAAAATAGCGGTATGTAAAAGGTAATAGGCACCTTGTAATTGACATCGTGCACTGGCTAGGCATTGGTATACGGAGTCAACAGTACTCTATCAACAATACAAATGAAATAAGCTGTCTTAATAGGTTAAAATAGCTGTATGTAAAAGGTAAAGGGCACCTTGTAATTTACATTGTGCACAGACTAGGAGCTGGTACACGAAGTTAACAGTAGTCATCGTAAGGGCAGGTTTGTCAATATTCTAACATTTGTACCAAGTTAAAACTAAACCTTGTTTGTATACCATTCAATTAATAGTTAGCACAATTTCCAGGTATTATAAGGTAATTCACCTACTGTTGATTAACGGCGGATACCAAACAAACTGAGTAGGGATACAATTCAACATTTATTACTTGCTAGCTCACTTGACATTCAGTTGTCGATAGTACATAGTTACACAGTATAAGTAGCATATTTTTGCCGTATATTTTGTCAGTATATTTATGAAAATCTTAGTAGTGCTATCCAAATAATATATAAGTTTATGGCAGGGTTATAAACACAATCTTAAAATAATTTTCCTTAAAAATTGAAACCCTAATCAACCATGCATCTACTAGACCATACAATTAATATAAATATCTGAATTCTTTTATTTAGTTAATATCCATAAACATATTGAAGTATATTCGCAATAAAAGGAAATGAAACAAAATTTATATGCGTTAAAACCAACTCTTAAGATATGCTATCCTTCTTACAAAACCCAGAAAAATATACCTTCACAATTCAGCCTTATTTATTTAATACAATGGGACTAAAACCTTTAACATCCAAGCAATACAATTCTAAACTGTGCTCTTTCAATAATAGGATAATATATATATATTCTGCTATTTAACTGCAATTTATCTTAATACAGAATTAACTTACAATATCAGAACTTGCACAGATGATTTACTTAGCAAATCAGATACAGATTTAAACGATATATATATATATATATATATAGGCTGTGAAATGCTAACTAAAACACACTGTTTCTTTAAATCTATTAAATACAAATTGACTATGCATATAACTTATCTTATAATAAAACTTTTATATACATCACCAAATAACAGCAATCCAGTTCCCAATTTTCGTAACGGATCCAATTTCACACCTCATATAAAATAAGTGTAATTGCAATGGAATAGGAGAAATATGGCCCACTTTGTTTTTGTAGTTTGACTGTGTCCCACGCAAAACAGTTTCAGTCAGTTACCAAACTTTGCAGCCAGTGTTCCTCTTCTTCCTTCTGCATCCACTATATAGTTTAATCATTGGTGTGAAATATGGGTGGCCCTTCGAAACCTTGTCCCTCTATTGGATAACTGGATATCCCATTTCCAACAGCCAAAAATCTTTCTGGCTGTAGTTCTCTCATGGCAACACCGGGTGGCAGCATACAGTACAACATAGCAATACAATACAGCGTTTCTGAACTTTCTTTTTTAAACAACTTAATTATTTTCATAAAGAGGTTATTTAATCAGATTACACTCTCTGCATTAAATATATATAACCCCAATTACAGATGGTTAATATTAGGTTATTTTTTCTGATTATTCTGATACCAAATATGTTATATTATTAACATTTTATTATATTAAGGTAATTTAATACTGCTAGTTATTAGCTTAAAATGCATTATAATTTTATCAGTATTCTGGCATTTCTTTGCAAATAACAGCTTATTTTTATATCTCCAGATTGGTAGTATTTAAAACTCCTGATATTCTGCATTCAACCAGATATAGTATGTGACATTTCTGTGTGTTTCTTCCTGAATACATAAATCCTGTTTATGTAGATCTGAAATAAAAATAAATGTTAATGATCACTTCTCTTCAGGTCCATAAACATCTATTCATGTTCTTAAACACACAGAGGCTAAGATATTCATGCTTTCAAAATATACACATATATACATACATATATATATATATATATATATATATATATATATATATACACACATCTCATGTCCATTAAAACATATACAGTTGTTTTGAAATCATAATGTAAGCCATGTGCCTTCACTGTGTGCTGTATGTTCAGAGTCACACCTTAGCATTTGTCTGTGTTTTCTCTGTGTTATCTTAATCACCACATCTGGTATTTCCCAGGGTTAGTACTCGCACAGCATGAGCCACTCAAATAAATCTGTGCTAATTACCCGTCCCTTTTGAAAAATGCCTGTATTTTTCACATCTCCTCAGACGGATCGGCATCTTCCTTGGAGGAAACCAATATATGGGAATGTATCCTGCTCTAAGTATCAGCATGTTGTCATTTAACATTTGTTCCCAGGCAATCATGCAGAGGGTTAAAGAAACTGTGTTATATTTCAGTGTCTTGCTAAATTATACAATTGCATAATTTAGCATATTGAGTGTGTGAGATCTCCCAGAAACAAACCTTTGTCTACAGACCATGTGCACATCCACAGATTTATTAAATAAAGATAAATATACTTCTATATATTATTTAATAATATTTCAAATACCTTGACATAAATCCCCCTTTCTAATTCAAAAATATGTAGGACACATGTTTTTGAATTGGATCAAAGTTAGTGGTATTTGGTGAGGATGTTGACCGTACACATCATGGACAGTCTTCTATGTAGATAGTCTGTCAATTTTGAACCTTCATGTTTATCAGTTAGGCATCTTTAAACTACAGTATGTCTTTAGTTCATTTGGGGATATGACACTTCATTCTCCCTCTATGACTTGTAGTTGGGATCTGGGATGACACGCTCGCAATTGATTGATATGGACCCATTTATCTATGAAACTTTCATTTTTGGGGATCCGTATTTTATAGGCCACTGGAGATATTTTGTCAGTAATGACGAAAGGACCTTTCCATGAGGGAAGAAATTTCTTCTCCCTAACCTGATCTCTTCCAAAGTTATAAAGATAAACTTTATCATTTATTTCATATTCCTTTTTGGATGTTTTGAGATCATAATAGGTTTTAGTGGCAGTTGCGGCTCTTTCTAAATTCCTTTGAGCAAATGCAAAGGCATATTGCAGGTGCTTTCTTAAGTTTTCCACATATTGATGTGTATTGGCAGCGTTTATCAAATTTTGGTCTGATGTACGGTACAGCAGATGCTGAGGTAGAACCATTCTTCTACCAGTCATCAGCTCAAAAGGTGACATCTTGGTAGCACTACTTGGAGTTGCTCTTAATGCCATTAAGACTAGAGGTAGTTTTATATCCCAGTCTTTACCTGTTTCACTCACAAACTTTTTGAGGATTTTAACAATGGACTGGTTGTAACGCTCTACACCACCACTTGAGGCAGCTCTATAAGCAATATGGAGCTTTCTTTTAACCCCTAGTATTTTCCACATTTTTGTCATCACTTCGCTAGTGAAGTGGGTCCCCCGATCTGATTCGATTCTTTGGGGCAAACCAAATCTGGAAAATACATGGTTGATGAGCAATGCTGCACATGTTTCAGCACTATTGTTAGGTGCACTAATGCACTCTACCCATTTAGTGAACAGGCATGTCACGGTTAACATGTATTTGTTACCTCTTGATGATCTTGTTACTGGGCCAATAAAATCAATTTGTATATCTGACCATGGCATTACCATCTCCCTTTTCTGCAATGGCGCTCTATGCGTTGGTGCAGTGGGTTGGAACTGTGGGCAGATTAAACACCCTTGACAGTAGGTTTGAACATCTTTCAACATGTGTGGCCAAAAAGCGTAATCACGCAATATTTCATACGTGAGTTTGGCACCACGATGACCAGATGTGGGAGCATCATGGGCATGTTGAAGCATTAGACCTCGGAACTTGGTGGGTACTACCCACTGCTGGATGCCAGTTTTGGAGGTTCTAATTAACAAACCATCCTGTAATTTGAATTGTGATTTAGATTTTATTAAGATTCTCAGATCTTCTTTGCCAATACAATCATCTTTTGAGATGGGGTTGCTTTCAGGATCTTCTATGTGTTTATAGAAGATGCCTACAATGGGGTCTTCTTTTTGACTAGTGATCAGGTCCTCACTAGGAGAATCCTGACTCCATTGTACCAAGTTAGGTTCACTCTGTGGTTTTGCCTGGTTTCTGGTAATGGCTTCTACCTGAATTGCACCCATTAAATGGTCAATATTAAGGAGTTTTCCAGTTATGGCTCCTTGTTTGGCTAATGAATCCGCAAGGTCATTGCCTTCCTTATCAGGACCTAAAACTCTGGAATGACCCTTGGTCTTTTTCCAGTGTATGGTTAAGTCATTGGATACTACCAGATTATCAATCTCGCAGAACAACTTGCCATGCTTGACTGGTTTGTTATTGCTTTTCTGCATGCCATTTCTTTCCCAAGTTGGCAGGTATTCAACAAAACTGTCACGCACATAATTTGAGTCAGTTATGATCACAAATTCATGAATACCATGTTCAATAGCCATTTCAATGGTTTTGAAAACAGCAGTGAGTTCTGCAACTTGACTGGATCTTGGTCCAATGTTGAAACCTACAGATATATTTGAGAATCCATTTGCCCCAGTTATACCAATGCCAGCGACTAATCTGCGCTCATTATCAATAGTGGCATGGTAAGAACAACCATCAACATATATCCAAGGTAATGTTTGACAATGGTCCTCATGGTACATTTTATATGGGGAAAGCAATTGTTCTTCCAGAAAATCATCTTCTGATAATTCTTTCCCAGGATTTATAGCAGTACAGTCGTGGAGCTCAGCAAGCCCTTGTGCGACTGGATTCTTTTTATTCTGCTTGTAGCGAATTTCTAAGGGCCAGCCTTGTAAGGAAAGAGTCCACGCTGTTATGCGGCTATTAGACAAATTCCAATCTCTTATTCTCTCACTCTGCAAATATAGCAAAGGCTGGTGGGCCGTTTCTACAATAATTTTCTCGCCCTGTATATAGCTGAGGAAATTTTGTAGAGCCCATACAGTAGATAAAAGGGCTTTTTCGCAATCGTTAAACTTTATTTCTACTGGGGATAGATTTTTGCTCGCATAAGCAATGGCTTTGTTCAAATTATCATGCTTTTGGTATAAAACAGCACTCATGCTTACATCTGTGTACCCTGTTTCTAAGTAGAAAGGTTTGCCACCTTCAGGGTACGCTAAGCAAGGTGCTTGAGTGAGTTTTCTCTTCAGCTCTCTGATGGCTGTCTCTTGAGACTCACTCCAGTGCCATTTCACCTCTTTCTTTAGAAGAAGTAGTAGTGGTTTAGCTAATTCCGCATAATTATCAATAAATTTGCGAGAATAATTTGTCATACCCAGGAATGATCTCAATTCCTTTAAGTTAGTTGGGTTTTTAGAATTCACTATTGCTTCCACCTTTTTCTTCTGGGGATTTAATCCGTCAGAGGTAACTTCATGTCCCAAGAAGTTTACACGAGTACGGCACCATTGAGCTTTTTGCAGGGATAATTTGACACCTGCCCTTTTAAGTTGGCTGAGGACGTGTTTAAGCTCCGCGATGTGTTTTTCAAAGTCTGTGCTTTTGATTAAAACATCATCAACATAAGATAAGGTCCCCCTTTCCAGTGCATCAGGCATAGCCTTATGCATGAATACAGCAAATTCATGTCCAGAATTTATGTATCCAAATGGAAGTCTCTGGAATGCATACTGAACCTTTTGGAAGGAGAATGCTAGCTTATATTGGTCCTCTTCATGTACCTTTATGGTCCAATATCCCTGCGCACAATCAATGGCAGTGAATATTTTGGATCCCTGCATTTGTGCTAGGCATTGGTCAATATATGGCACAGGCCAGCCAGACATGTATACTCGTTTGTTTAGCTGTCTTAAGTCAGCACACAAACGCCATTGTCCATTGGGCTTAAGGACACCTAGAATAGGATTATTATAAGAGCTGTGCACCTGTCTGATAATACCTCTTTCTTCCAAATTCCTTATGATCTCTGCAAGAGAATCATATGAGGCTAAGGGAAGTCTGTATTGTTTGACAAATACAGGTGGTGCATCGGGATCTGTTTGTATCCTTGCAATGTGCAAGTCTGTAGTACCACAGTCATAAGAATCCTTAGCGAAAATATCCTTGTACTCCATCAGGAGTTCTTGCAGCTGTTGGCGTTCATCATCGCTGGAACAGCCATTAGCTAAGGATATTTGCTCTTCGACTATTTGCTGAAATCCTGGAAAGATTTCAGGCTGTCCTATTTCATAGGCTTCTTCCAACCTAGAGGTGAGATCCCCTTGATTATAATTTACATTGCTCCCATTACTCTGGGTATTGGCGTAATCTTGCTGTTTGATTGGCTGATCAAACACTAGAGAGGCTTCTTCAATTTTACAGATGCCTTCCTCTGAGCTGAAGGGATAAATAGACTGAACATTAAATAGACCCTCTGGCATAGATGCAAAGGATTGTTCTATTAATTGTTCTTCAGTTAGGTATCCTTCAGGTATTAGCCCAATTACATTATTCTGGAATCCAAAAGTGTAATAACTTGATTCCAGTGCATATCCTATGGTAGTTCCCTTGGATAATGTTATATCCTGTGGGGTCATGTTATGCACAATAATATGTATTGGAACAGTTCCAATATTCACCATAGGAGTGTAAGTCACTGTGACACCTAGATTTTGTATTCTATGGGAGAGGCAAATCAGTGTTTCAGAAGTTTTTAATTTCTGACCTCTCTTTACCTGTAAGGGTAAAAGAAATTTATCAGCCCCAGCAGGAATTATAACATCGCTAGATACCTGCATATTCACAGCATATGGCAATTGCTGGTTTGATTTCAGGGCTGCATTTTCATCCTGAAATACTTCAGGGTCCCCCTTTAACCTGCTCCAGAGGCAAGAATTAATCAAATCTATTTGTATGGCATATCTATGTAAGATATCATTGCCAATGTATATTTGATTATGGGGAGTATTTAAAACTAAAAACAGGTGCTTCACTGACTTATTACCAATAGAGATAGATAATAAGCACTTAGCTGTGATGTTATAGCTTTCAGACCTGTCATCCAGGCCGTTGACACTGTGGTCTTGGGGAGAAAGATATTTAATCACTTTAGGTTCAGCTATTTGCGTTAATAAACCTTCGCTTATATAGCTAGCTTCCTGTTTTAAGTTTATTTTAGCATACTCGGTTTTACCAAGGTCATGCACTTGTATAGGGATAAATAGATCCTCTTTAACTCTCTCAATCCCTGTGAGGTATTGAGTGTGGCCTCCCCCCTTAGGGATTTTATGATCCCCCTTGTGGAGTGATATGGTTAATACATCGCCATCTAGGGAAATATTCGCTATCTTTCCAGGCGATATTTTAAAAGTATTACCATCAGAGCCACTAAAAGGAGTCTGATCATCTATTTGTAGAATAGTGATTTCAGGTACAGAGTTATTCCTGAAATGAATCTCCACAGCATCTGGTTTCTCTTCTACCACGTGACAGCTATGTCGGGCATGAGATATACCAGATTTTTCATAATTGATAGGCCGTTTAACTTGTGACCAAATTACATTATTTATGCAATCAATTATGGTGCTTAATCGTTTCAGGAGATCACTACCAATAATTAAACGATCAGTTGGCAGATCCACTATAATGACAGGGTGTCTTATGACCCTGTTCCCCAATTTAAATTTTAACCATGCAGTACCGTAAACTTTTAGGGAGTCACCCCCAACACCTATTAGAGAACCGTCAAATTCTCTTATTTTAGGTTTGTGGGGTGTTAGCTCATTTAGCTGTGTGTAGTACCTGTGGGATAAGATAGTTGCCTGTGACCCAGTGTCAATTAATCCCCTGATAGGGTTGGAGACTGAATCTTGCAGCTCAACAAATACATAATATCTTCCTGCAGTTTCTACCATTTCACACATAAAATTGGCATTCTCACACATCTGTGGGCTTCGCCACGTGTTACCTGGATTCGCCGTGTCATTCGATGCAGAGGAACCTTCATACCTACCTGTTTCCTCTATGACAGGGTTGGTTGGATTCTTTTGTACTGCATCTGTGGAGATAAGGTTAGGAGAGAGCTGCAAGGGAAGAGATTTGTTAACTTTTCCCGGATAAGGTTGTTTGTCACCACAGTTAAATTGTCCGTTTTCGGTCTGTGGGGAGAGAACATGATTAGTATCATTGATATTTATTATTACATTTTGTATATTTCTCCCCTCCCCTTCAGGTGATACTGCAGTATTTATGACTGTGTCTGTGGTCCACTGCTGACCACTGGCTGTACCCCTAAAAAAGTATTGTTCGGTTGCTGAGCCGTAGATTTTTTACTCATATTAGCGATTTGTTCGCTCAACCGATTTAACTGGGTAAACAGCATATCTACCTGATTGTACAAGTTACCTCTACCCCTGGGCCTATCTCCTGGTGCCCCATTGTACTGATTCCTGGACCATTGAGTTCCCTCAGAATCAGGGCCGTTATTTCTATTCTGGCGTGGTTGCCCCTGGGGTTCAGCTTGTATCTACCCTTGCGCGGATATCAATTATTTGGTGGGTATTCTCTTTGTGAGTAATTATTCACCTGATTATGTCCCCCACTTTGGTTATAGTCTCCCTGCGCCTCAACCTGTGTAGGGGGAGGGGCGGAATTAAACCTCTGTGGAGATGGCCTGTTTTGACTGGCCACCTCTGCATAAGTTCTGTTTTTAGACTCCAAATTGAGGGGTTTAGGTGACACCCTAGTTTCTGCTACAATTTTGGGTTTTGATTCCTTTTTAACCCCCTGCTCACTGGACTGCTGAATAGAGTATAATTTTGTACTCTCTTTGATCAGCCATTCCAATGAGCAGTCCTCATCAAAATCTCTAGCTAAGTTAATTTTGATGGGTGTAGGCAGGGCTTCAAAAAATAAATTTACAAATTCTGAGCCGTCAAATTTGGGATGATCTTCAGCCATACTGTACGCATTTTTCAATACAGAAAGGAATTCGATTGGACTCTGATTCGCACGACACTTTAAACCATATACCGCTATTTTCGCTGCAGTTTTAGTGCGATATTGCCCGAATTCTTCTCTGCATTGTCGTTTTACCCCATTCCAGGAATGAATATTCATATCCTTTAGTGAAGCAAAGAATTTGTGATGCTTACTGTCAAATACCCAGGGCAGAAATTCAATTTTCAATTTCTCGCTTGTAACATTCATTATAGCTAACGCATTTTCAAAAGCCTGTAAATGATCAATTACAGATGTTGTTCCCTTATTGGAGAATATAGGTACTGCGCGTTGTACGAAGGTGATTATTTTATGGGAATCATAGACTTTATCAGACTTACTCTGGGTTTCTCTGTTAGAGTTTCCCTCCCCCGCGTCAGCTGCGCTACAGCAATCCTCTGGATTTGCATCATGAGGTGACTGCCTATTTGGGAAATCTACTTCTGAACCGTTAGGGGTCATTTGTCTATGTTGTTCTATATATTTTTGTACCTCGTCCCTGACGCGTTCGCTAAAGGAATTAGCATTATCTGCATTATTCTCACTGCTAATATAGGGGTTCTCATTATGGCGATATGACCTTTTTAAATCGCTTAATTCTCTCTGGCTTTGTGCAAGCTGTTTATTTAAATCTTGTATCTGCGCGATTAAGTCCATATTATGCTTATCTAAGGTGGCTAGGTTTTGGGCAAATTCATCCATTTTATTTTTGGCTGTTTTTAAACCCTCTTCGCGTCTGCGCGAGGAACGAATAATATTTTCTAGCTCCTGTATTTGCAATCGCTTGTCTGTGACACAAAACGACATTTCGTCAATTATGCATATTAAAAGGGGCCAAGATTTTAGTATTAGTTCTTCTCGCTTTTTGGGATCTTTGCATTGATTAATCATTAATAATTCCTGGAAGAATTCATTCTCTTCATTCCACATATTATTATTAACGGTAATATTTTTAGCCCTAGTTTCAAGCATATCCACAAAATCATTTAATTCACCAGCAATATTTAACTTCCCTTTAATGTAACTTAAGATATCTTTCTTAAGGACCTGACCTTTAGTAATGGGTATTGTAATGGGACCATTCTCATTGCTATGTTCAGAATTAAATGAGTCACTTCTCTACAGACATTATTGTATTGGTTTAGTATTTATTTAACTAAAACGCTTATACAATTTTTGCCAATAAAAAAAGAGAAGAAAAAAAATAAATTTTATATTTCAAAAAAAATATTAATTTTGAAATATGAAAAATTAATATTTTTGATTAACTTTGAAAATATGAAAAACCAATATTTTTGATTAATTTTGAAATATGAAAAATTTATATTTTTATTAATTTTTTCAAAATTAATCTTTAATAATATTTCAAGATATTAATGTCAATCTCGAAATATGAAAATTAATATTTCAACTTTTCAAAAAAAACTATATCTTCAAAATATTAATATCGAAATATGATTATTTTTTTTTTCTTTTATAATAATTTCTATTTACTTACAAATATATTATATCAATTATGATGGATATTATTAAATCCCAGCAGTGCCTCCAATTATTATGTCAGTATATTTATGAAAATCTTAGTAGTGCTATCCAAATAATATATAAGTTTATGGCAGGGTTATAAACACAATCTTAAAATAATTTTCCTTAAAAATTGAAACCCTAATCAACCATGCATCTACTAGACCATACAATTAATATAAATATCTGAATTCTTTTATTTAGTTAATATCCATAAACATATTGAAGTATATTCGCAATAAAAGGAAATGAAACAAAATTTATATGCGTTAAAACCAACTCTTAAGATATGCTATCCTTCTTACAAAACCCAGAAAAATATACCTTCACAATTCAGCCTTATTTATTTAATACAATGGGACTAAAACCTTTAACATCCAAGCAATACAATTCTAAACTGTGCTCTTTCAACAATAGGATAATATATATATATATTCTGCTATTTAACTGCAATTTATCTTAATACAGAATTAACTTACAATATCAGAACTTGCACAGATGATTTACTTAGCAAATCAGATACAGATTTAAACTATATATATATATATATATATATAGGCTGTGAAATGCTAACTAAAACACACTGTTTCTTTAAATCTATTAAATACAAATTGACTATGCATATAACTTATCTTATAATAAAACTTTTATATACATCACCAAATAACAGCAATCCAGTTCCCAATTTTCGTAACGGATCCAATTTCACACCTCATATAAAATAAGTGTAATTGCAATGGAATAGGAGAAATATGGCCCACTTTGTTTTTGTAGTTTGACTGTGTCCCACACAAAACAGTTTCAGTCAGTTACCAAACTTTGCAGCCAGTGTTCCTCTTCTTCCTTCTGCATCCACTATATAGTTTAATCATTGGTGTGAAATATGGGTGGCCCTTCGAAACCTTGTCCCTCTATTGGATAACTGGATATCCCATTTCCAACAGCCAAAACTCTTTCTGGCTGTAGTTCTCTCATGGCAACACCGGGTGGCAGCATACAGTACAACATAGCAATACAATACAGCGTTTCTGAACTTTTTTTTTTAAACAACTTAATTATTTTCATAAAGTGGTTATTTAATCAGATTACACTCTCTGCATTAAATATATATAACCCCAATTACAGATGGTTAATATTAGGTTATTTTTTTCTGATTATTCTGATACCAAATATGTTATATTATTAACATTTTTATTATATTAAGGTAATTTAATACTGCTAGTTATTAGCTTAAAATGCATTATAATTTTATCAGTATTCTGGCATTTCTTTGCAAATAACAGCTTATTTTTATATCTCCAGATTGGTAGTATTTAAAACTCCTGATATTCTGCATTCACCCAGATATAGTATGTGACATTTCTGTGTGTTTCTTCCTGAATACATAAATCCTGTTTATGTAGATCTGAAATAAAAATAAATGTTAATGATCACTTCTCTTCAGGTCCATAAACATCTATTCATGTTCTTAAACACACAGAGGCTAAGATATTCATGCTTTCAAAATATACACATATATACATATATATATATATATATATATATATATATATATATATATATATATATATACACACATCTCATGTCCATTAAAACATATACAGTTGTTTTGAAATCATAATGTAAGCCATGTGCCTTCACTGTGTGCTGTATGTTCAGAGTCACACCTTAGCATTTGTCTGTGTTTTCTCTGTGTTATCTTAATCACCACATCTGGTATTTCCCAGGGTTAGTACTCGCACAGCATGAGCCACTCAAATAAATCTGTGCTAATTACCCATCCCTTTTGAAAAATGCCTGTATTTTTCACATCTCCTCAGACGGATCGGCATCTTCCTTGGAGGAAACCAATATATGGGAATGTATCCTGCTCTAAGTATCAGCATGTTGTCATTTAACATTTGTTCCCAGGCAATCATGCAGAGGGTTAAAGAAACTGTGTTATATTTCAGTGTCTTGCTAAATTATACAATTGCATAATTTAGCATATTGAGTGTGTGAGATCTCCCAGAAACAAACCTTTGTCTACAGACCATGTGCACATCCACAGATTTATTAAATAAAGATAAATATACTTCTATATATTATTTAATAATATTTCAAATACCTTGACAATTTCAAGGTAACATTCTAAGATCTAGTAATCTCTTTTTAATATATACAAGGAATTGGATACTTTGTACAGCAACGTCATTGGATTCCATCAGTAGTAATATATCTTATTACAATTTAATGGTATTAAAAGGTAATTTATCTATTGTTCATAAACAGAGGCAACTATATAAAAACCCTGATTCTAACATCTAATAAGCTAACCTAATGTGGTAATGTCTTTTATAAATACATATTAATAAAAGGTATTTTTACTTTGTCTTCATGACAGAGGTCTCTTTATTCAATGCAGTTTCAAACAGTTATTACCTGACAATAGAGTATTATGACCGGTGTCAGAACATGTCAACCTACTTGTAATACAGGACAATAGGCTTATCGTTATATAATCTACACCAAGTTAATAATTCCTTAAGAGGACAAGTGTGCATAATAAATAACATAACGATATATTTCTTAGCCCAATCTTTTACCAGTACCAAGTAATATTTAATGACACAATTCAACAGGCAAATTTAAAATATTGCCTACAAGATTATTCTATGAAGTCATTAACAATACAGGAAGGTTATAACAGGGAAACACTGTTGGAGTATTGCAACCTGGTATCTGTAACAGTAGTATGTATGACCAGACAACTAGTAGCAGAATAACTGATATACAGTAGCAGGTACCTTTATACCCAATTATAGATATAACCGCTTTTTGATTCAAAATGGAGAGCCCCAACAGCCATGGACAACGGAGCAGTTTTGTGAGTAACAAGTGCGGGCTGAAGGGGCCTGCCATCAATGGCCTCAATAGCAAGCGGAACGGACTGAGGAAAAACAGGAATGGAGTGCTTTGATACAAAAGCACTGTCAATGAAATAGCCCGCAGCACCGGAGTCAACAAGAGCCTGGGTGACTATGGAGGAGTTCACCCAGGAAAGGTCAACCGCGACCAAAGGTTTCTCCTTAAGCGGTTCCGGGGATGAAGATAAACCACCCAAGGTCTGCCCCCGACAGGACCTTAGGTGTGAGCGTTTCCCAGCCGTGTAGGACAAGACTTCAAAAGGTGGCCCTGTAACCCACAATAGAGGCAGAGCCCCTCCCTCCTCCTAAAGGCCCTCTCCACCGGGGAGAGGAGCGTGAATCCCAGCTGCATCGGCTCAGCAGTACCTGGTGACTCGGGACCAGGAGGCATGGGAGGAAAGGGAGACATGGGTGGGAATGAACACGTAGGAGACAAAGGAACAGGAGGCTTCCGCAAGCGCTCCTTGAAAGAGGGCCTCTCTCTGAGTCTGATGTCAATTAGGATCAACAAAGATGAAGTTTTCAGCGCCAAAACTACTAATATACCTGCTACACTATAAGGAAGATCCCCTATCAGATCTGATAAATAGTAACTGTAATATATATATATAGGAGCTCCAAAGGCTAAGGTATATCACAGGGCTTGATTGTAATAAATGGTGATCAGGATGAACAGCTAAAACATTTCTAAACAATACACTCCGTTAAAATTGTTTTTAATCAATATGGGTTATGAACAATCAAACCCATCTCATATATTCCAATGGTATCACAATGTAGAGGTTACAATAAAAAACAGATACAATAAAAACACTAATGAAAACGTCGATACAATATAAAATATAAAATCTAGGCTGGTGAGCCACAAGTATAGCATTGGCTACTCTTCTCGATGGGTAATGTCAATCCCTAAAGGACCAAGAATTAATAATGTATTGATCTTGAAAAGTATATATACACAAAATGAAGGTAATAAAGATAAATAAATGGCGGAAATCTATTATTCCATTGACAATGACAAGTGCGACTGAAATCACATATAGTCTAGTTTGTAAATGGTTCAAAAATAGTTATGAATGGATAATAATATCTAATATTCAACCAATTTGTGGAAAAAATATCTAATAGTGAAACACAGTGAATCTTAACATTCAAATAATATCCAATACATATCAAAGAAATCAAAAAATCAAAATTTGCAAATAATCAGTGACCAAAACAAATAAACTTATTAAAAAATAAGTGCTGCCAAAATGTGTGCAATCCAATCTACGTGATTCTATCCTAAATAGAACGATACCGGTATGTTCTAATTAAAAAAAAAAAAAAAAAACAATCCAATCTTATGAACACTAGAAAATCTCACAATTCTTAACTTATGAATAAGATATGCAGTGTTTCCTTTTGGATCACATGTGTAACGTTTCTCCGCTTTCCGAGCGGTACTAATTGACAAAGTTGAAAATAATTGAATTCTTAGAAACTAGTGAAGTCAATTACCCCAATGGGTGATAATCCTAAATATCCTAATGTGCAGTGTAACAAACAATACAGATATTCAAATACAAAGCATCATAAACTAAAGAATAAAAAATGTATAATAGTGGAAAGTCCTAAAAAAATTAGAAAAAATCAATATAGTCCAATTGTTGGTGTCCCTCGATAGGGTCCAAAGTGGCAGATGGTCCTGGGGGTGTAGTGATCCGGGTAAAGTCTGTACATACAATTCCTAAAAAAGAAAAACAAAGTGCACTAAACAAAAAACCTATGGGGTTTGGAATATAGGTAAATAAACTCACCCCAATAGGTTATATCCTGGAATTATGGTAAGCCTCACAAATCGTGTGTCGAATTCGTCTACGCGTTTCGGCCCTCTGAAGGGCCTTTTTCAAGACATAGTGAGGCTAAGTGTATACTGACCTTATATAGTGTGGCTTATGGTTGTTCTTTTGAAATATTGGCGCCAAACTGACTCGGATGGAACCGGATTACCCGCCAAATCTTCATGGCCAATTATCGCTAAACCGGAAGTCATAATGTGTGTACTTCCCGTTTTCGCTAAACTGGAAGTCTATAGTGTACGCACTTCCGGTTGGATAATTTCCAGTGCTTACGGAGCCATTTTGGAAGCGGGCTTATATACTATTTGAGGGCAGACTTAATGCCCAATTTCTTTTGTCATTTAAAGCTCAAAGTTATACAAAGTTAAATCTTTTATTCTTTTAAAATCCATTCCGTTTAGAAACTGATGAATGTACTCTCAAAATTACTGATTACTATCTAAAATAATTTCAACGAGTTGACTCCCCTCTTCTATACTGGGGGTTATTCAAATGATTTTAGGCTTCCATATTCCAGGATTCACAAATATAAATAATCATATGTGACATCATATACAACATATATGCATAGTTGGAGTATTTTTAAAAAAACGTATGTCTGTTCACATTTCACCATATTGTTTAATTCACTTCTATATCTCAACTGGATATTCCCATTGCTTCTAATTAGAAACTCTAATTAAAAGCTCTAATTAAAAATTGTGTAAACTTCTTCCTTTAAAAAGGTAACAAATAATTCATGATTAGTCTCATATATAGGGGTATTTTCACCTTCTTGTTTTTGTGGTACATTTTAATATGATGTTACTGAAGATATTGAGGGATTATGTTGTTTCTAAACTGCATTATTAACAATAGTTATCATTATAATTGTTCCTCAGACTTAGATATTTCAAAATACATGGATTATCTCAAAGTTAGCATTAAGTCCCTTGGGATGGATGCAATCTAAATGGAAGATCCATTTAGACTCTGTTTTCAGCATTCTTGCTTCCATATTTCCCCCTCTCCAGTCTTTATTTAATTTACAAATTGCCATATACTTGAAGCTTTCTTTTTTTCCTCCATGTACCTCTTTGAAATGTTTATAGAATGGCAGATCTATTTTCTTCCATTTTATTTGTAGGAGGTGCTCCCGAATTCTGTCTCTCAACTTTCTCGTGGTCTGGCCCACGTATTGTAGGCCACACCCACATTCAATAAGGTATATTACATGGTGGTCTGTACATCTGATGGTTTGTTTGATGTTATAGGATTCATTGGTGGTCTTGGATTTAAAAGTGTCCATCTTCATTCCATGTTTGCAAGCCTTACAAAAGTGGCATGGGAAAAAACCTTTCAGGTTCTTTCCCAAGACTCCCATGGTATTCTTAGATGTTCTGTTTCTCGGGACACTTGGGGCTAAAATAGATTTAAGATTATTCGCTTTCCTGAAGATAAAGCCCGGTTGTTCTGTCAGATGTTCACCTAATACATCATCTTCCTTCAAGAGATGCCAATGGCGTTTGATTATATCCTCAATTGTTTTCCTTCTTTCACTATATTGAGTTATAAATGGTATTTTGAAGTTTTCAGAAGTTGTTGTATTTAGTTTTTTCTTGCAGGTTAACAGGCTTTCTCTTTTAATAAGGCTTACTTCTTCGATCGTTTTATTTATGGAGGATTCATTATATCCCCTCTCCAAAAATTTGTTTTTGAGTGTTGTCGACTGTTTAGCCCACATGTCCTCACTTGAACAGTTCTTTCTTATTCTCATTAATTGTCCCTTCGGGATATTAGAGATCAACTTCCTATGGTGGCAGCTTGTCTGGTGAATGAAGTTATTTGAATCTACTTCCTTAAAATGGGTTGAGGTTTCTACTTTCCCATTTTCCACCCTTATATCTAGGTCTAGAAACACCACATTTGTTTTACTGATCGTACTCGTGAATTTCAGATTTAATTGGTTCAGATTCATTACTTCTAGTGTGTGATGTAGATCTTCCAAGCTTCCCTTCCAGACTAGGAGGATATCGTCTATGTACCTTTTGTAAAGGACCAGGTCCGCGCCTGCTGGGCAAGACTCCCAGAAGATGTTTTCCCACTTGCCCATATAGAGGTTGGCATAGCTAGGCGCGAACCTGGTCCCCATAGCTGTCCCACACACTTGACAATAGAATGTTCCGTCCCAACAGAAAAAATTATGTTCCAAAATGTAGTTGATACCATCCATTATAAATGTTTTCTGAGGGTCTGGCATGTTCGTATCTTTCTCTAGAAAATAACCAATAGATTCAAGTCCTTTCTCATGTGGGATGGACGTATATAAAGATGTCACATCACTCGTTACCATGATGTAACTATCATCCCATTCCATATTTCTGAGTAAATTAAGGACTTCTGTGGAATCTCTTAAGTAAGATGGCAAGGTTCTTACAAATGGCTGGAGTTTCTTGTCGATATATTCGGATAAATTACTGGAGAGAGATCCAATACCCGACATAATTGGGCGTCCCGGAGGGTTACTTAGGCTCTTATGGATCTTTGGCAGATGGTAAAACACCGGGATCCTTGGGTGTTTAATGGTTAGGTAACTGAATTCCTTTTCATTTAGGATCCCGATTCCATTGGCTTCTCTCAGCAGTTCATCCAATCTCCTTTGATATTCACTTGCGGGATCAGTCCTTAAGACCTCATAGGTCGCCTTGTTATCAAGGATTCTTTTAGATTCATTCCAATACTGTGATTTATTCAGTATTACAATTCCTCCACCCGTGTACGCTGATTTTATGATAATATCTGGATTTTGTTCTAATTTGGAGATTACATTCAGTTGTTTTCCACTCAAATTTCTGTTATATGCCTTTACTGATTTTAATTTCTTAATGTCATTACAGACTACGGCCTCAAACGCCTCAATCGCTGGTCCCTTGCAATGGGTGGGGTAAAAACGGGACTTGGGTTTGAGGTCCGTGTGTATGAAGGTATCATTCTCGGGGGTTCTTGATGGAAGTAGCACATTTCTTTCAGTCGCAGATTTTAGGAAATATCTCTTCAGAGTGAGTTTCCTCACTAACTCCTTGGTGTGGAGATATGTTTGAAATTTGTCTAATCCTCTTGATGGAGCATATGTTAGACCATATCCTAAGACTTCCTTGTCTTCAGGTTTTAGAACTATGCTACTTAAATAGAAAATTCCTTTTACTTCGGTGGTGTTTTGGTTATGTCCAGTGTTTCCAGATCTTTCTATTGGATGGACCAAACTGGGTCTGTTCTTAAATCTGGCCCCTGATCTTCTTCCCCGGTGTATCTTCTTTTTACCGGGGTGTCCACATTTTCTAGTGTGATTTTCTTCCTTTTTCTTCTCTCAAGGGTAGGTTGTTGTGACCCATCGCTAAAAAAGATGATGATGAGGATGCAGTGGATGTGGGGTTAGTTTCTATCCCTTACATTGTCTGGAGGTCCTCTATATGTGGGTGTGGCTAGAGGAGAGAATCTGTTGGGTAATTCTCTGAAGTTCTCTTTCCAGTCATGTTGTTGCCCTATATATCCAACTTGTGGGCTATAGTCCCTAGTTTGGTTGTAGAATGGTCTTCGTCTCATAAAATTATTCTCTGAGTTTCTCATCCTATGTTGATCACTGTATTCAAAATTTCTTGACCATTGTGGATTATGTCCATGGTTTTCTTTCATGGGATGTGGTTGATAGAATCTATTGTGGTTTCTATCATTCCAATTTGATGTATATGGTGCTCTTCTTGAATTTTGTTGTGGGTTCCTATAAGACCCATAGTTTTCATATGGTCTATGTGAATAATTGTAATTACTTTGCCAATGTTCTTGGTACATTGGCTGTCCTCTATCGTTGGTTGAGGTTCCTATATATTCCATGTTTCTATCATAATGGGAATTCCTTCTTGGATGGTTGTTTGGGAAATTTTCATTAAAAGGTCTCCTTGAGTTCGATCTATTGGATCCATATTGGCAATGGCCCCCGGGGTTAAAATGTACCCTAGGTCCCCTGTTTTCTCTACGTGCGTGATTTGGAAAACCTCTTACAGGTGTTTCTATCCAATTGTTCCTATTCGTCACTTATGTCGTTGAAGGTGGTATTGTCACCTCTGAATCCATCTGGTCATTTACAATCGTCTTGGTGGTATCTGGGCTTTCTTGGGCCGCATTCAGATCTCTGTTTATTTTCTTTGTTTTTTTCGCAATCGTGTCATCTTTCAGTTTATTGATTTTTGTGTATAGATGTTCCTGTTTCTCTTTGAAAGTTTGAGAGTCTTTGAATAGTTCCATATTTTTCGCGTCAGATTGAATTTCTAAGTCTATATGTGTTAGAAAGAGTTCCCTATATGTTATAATGAGTCTCATGAGTTCCTGGGATGCCTCAATAATAATTTTATTCCAATTATCACTAAATTCCTTAGAATTAGTGTTGAAAGAACATTCTTTTGTGATTAATAAACCTTTTGGTACAATGTTCAGTTCCAAACACTTTAAAAAAAAAAGATATTTCTATCTATCTATCTATCTATCTATTCTATATTATATTTTGTTTCTGATATCAATAATTTTTCCAGATTTTTAAATATAGTATTAATGTCAATTACAGTGTTTGTTCCTGTTGAATTGTCCCTATTTAGGGCTATATTGATATCAGAGCTGACATCAGCTCTAAGGCTCTTAAAGGGACAGTATACACTCATTTTCATATAACTGCATGTAATAGACACTACTATAAAGAATAAGATGCACAAATATTGATATAAAAATTCAGTATAAAACTGTTTAAAAACTTACTTAGAAGCTGTCAGTTTGGCTCTGTTGAAAAGGTAGCTGGAAAGCCCACAGCAAGTGGCAAATAAGACACTCCCCCCCCCCCTCCCCCTTCTTTTACATATGAAAAGACCCTTTACACAAACAGGAGCAAGCTGGAGAAGGTAGCTGACAGTATTCACATAAAACTTTGGGGCTTGGTTAGGAGTCTGAAAATCAGAGCAATGTTATTTAAAAATAAGCAAAACTATACATTTATTTAAAAAGAAAAAAACTTTATGGGCTTTATAAATAGATCATTTACAAAACATTTATACAAAGAAAAAATGAGTGTATAATGTTCCTTTAATTGATAATGTGGAATCCATAATGTAAAAATATGTGTATAGATAAAAGAATAGACCTGTGTTTGGCAGCTGTCCACTTGCGATAGGTATAACAATAGATTATGAACAACAAAGATGAAGTTTTCAGCGACAAACCCAAGTCCCGTTTTTACCCCACCCATTGCAAGGGACCAGCGATTGAGGCGTTTGAGGCCGTAGTCTGTAATGACATTAAGAAATTAAAATCAGTAAAGGCATATAACAGAAATTTGAGTGCAAAACAACTGAATGTAATCTCCAAATTAGAACAAAATCCAAATATTATCATAAAATCAGCGGACAAGGGTGGAGGAATTGTAATACTGAATAAATCACAGTATTGGAATGAATCTAAAAGAATTCTTGATGACAAGGCGACCTATGAGGTCTTAAGGACTGCTGAAAACAGAGTCTAAATGGATCTTCCATTTAGATTGCATCCATCCCAAGGGACTTAATGCTAACTTTGAGATAATCCATCTATTTTGAAATATCTAAGTCTGAGGAACAATTATAATGATAACTATTGTTAATAATGCAGTTTAGAAACATAATCCCTCAATATCTTCAGTAACATCATATTAAAATGTACCACAAAAACAAGAAGGTGAAAATACCCCTATATATGAGACTAATCATGAATTATTTGTAACCTTTTTAAAGGAAGAAGTTTACACAATTTTTAATTTTTAATTAGAGCTTTTAATTAGAGTTTCTAATTAGAAGCAATGGGAATATCCAGTTGAGATATAGAAGTGAATTAAACAATATGGTGAAATGTGAACAGACATACGTTTTTTTTAAAATACTCCAACTATGCATATATGTTGTATATGATGTCACATATGATTATTTATATTTGTGAATCCTGGAATATGGAAGCCTAAAATCATTTGAATAACCCCCAGTATAGAAGAGGGGAGTCAACTCGTTGAAATTATTTTAGATAGTAATCAGTAATTTTGAGAGTACATTCATCAGTTTCTAAACGGAATGGATTTTAAAAGAATAAAAGATTTAACTTTGTATAACTTTGAGCTTTAAATGATTAAAGAAATTGGTCATTAAGTCTGCCCTCAAATAGTATATAAGCCCGCTTCCAAAATGGCTCCGTAAACACCGGAAATAATCCAACCGGAAGTGCGTACATTATGACTTCCGGTTTAGCGATAATTGGCCATAAAGATTTGGCGGGTAATCGGGTTCCATCCGAGTCAGTTTGGCGCCAATATTTCAAAAGAACAACCATAAGCCACACTATATAAGGTCAGTATACACTTAGCCTCACTATGTCTTGAAAAAGGCCCTTCAGAGGGCCGAAACGCGTAGACGAATTCGACACACGATTTGTGAGGCTTACCATAATTCCAGGATATAACCTATTGGGGTGAGTTTATTTACCTATATTCCAAACCCTATAGGTTTCAGTCGCACTTGTCATTGTCAATGGAATAATAGATTTCCGCTATTTATTTATCTTTATTACCTTCATTTTGTATACATACTTTTCAAGATCAATACATTATTAATTCTTGGTCCTTTAGGGATTGACATTACCCATCAAGAAGAGTAGCCAATCCTATACTTGTGGCTCACAAGCCTAGATTTTATATTTTATATTGTATCAACATTTTCATTAGTGTTTTTATTGTATCTGTTTTTTATTGTAACCTCTACATTGTGATACCATTGGAATATATGAGATGGGTTTGATTGTTCATAACCCATATTGATTAAAAACAATTTTAACGGAGTGTATTGTTTAGAAATGTTTTAGCTGTTCATCCTGATCACCATTTATTATAATCAAGCCCTGTGATATACCCTAGCCTTTGGCGCTCCTATATATATATTTTACAGTCAATTAGGATCAAAAAAGACACCAATGCCTCGAGATCCTCTGGTAAATCTCTGACAGCAACTTGGTCTTTAATCGCATCAGAGAGCCCATGAAAGAAGGCGGCAACAAGGGCTTCATTGTTCCAACCTACCTCTGCGGCAAGCGTACGGAACTCAATAGCATACTGAGCAACAGATCTTGTACCTTGCTGAATGGACATGAGTCGTTTAGCAGCAGAGGAGGAGCGAGCCGGAACATCAAATACCCTTTGAAAAGAGGCCACAAATTCAGGGTAATTTGAAATCACAGGTTTATTAGTCTCCCACAAGGGATTAGCCCAGGCAAGAGCTATGTCAGAGAGTAACGAGATGAGAAATCCCACCTTAGCTCTGTCAGAGGGAAACGCCTGAGGTACCATCTCAAAGTAAATGCCCACCTGGTTCAAAAACCCTCTGCACTGAATAGGATCGCCTCCATATCGCTGAGGTGCATAATAGAGGTGCAGAACCGGACATGCTCCTGGTAGGCATAGGTGCAGCAGCGAAACAGGAGCAGCCATAACTTGCGGAACACTTTGGTCCAAATGTGCAGTGCGAGTCAGTAGGGTTTGCAGGGCTAGTGCAAATTGATCCAAGCGGTGATCCTGTACATCCATCCTGGAAATGATGGCAGGTAAAGGTGGATTAATAGCACCATCAGGATTCATGGCCTTTGCGTAATGTCAGGGTGCCAGGAATCAGACTGAGACGAGAAGTGCAAAAATAATCACACCTTTATTAATAGCAAAAAAATAATAAAAAGTCCACAAGTCAAATAACAAGCCAGGAATAAAAACCAGAGCTGGTAGTCAGACGAGCCGAGTCAGGAGCCAAAGCGAATAGTCAGACGAGCCGCAATCAGGAACAAGCCAGGGATCAGGAACCAGGAAGGACGTCAGGCAGCCAGGTAATACACAGGAACTCTCACAAACAGGTCTGAGACAACGCAAAGGCAAAGCATACTGAACAGAGGCCCTTTAAATAATAAGTGATGACATCACAATTCTGAGACAGCATCCTGTCTCACATGGATGATGCACACCAGTCTGGCCATAAAAGGAAGTGCAGGAATTGAGCAGCATCCCCCACAATGCACCATAGTCAGGAAGAGAGGTGAGTAAAATGGCTGCCAGCAGCACATGGCAAACACAACAGGGTAAAAAACCCTGACAGTATCTTTGCTGGGCTCATGAAATTTAGCCCACTCCACTTTTTAGGGACCTGTATTGCACAGCCGTGATGAACTTCTCTTGAGGGTCCGGTAAGAAAACCTCTGACACCAAGGATAGTACCTCTAGTCCCCAATGGTAATGTGCTCTAACTCCAAGATCTACACAAAACATATTCATTCCCTCAGGGGAGCCGAACAAGCTGCAATGCCGCAGATCGCATGTCAATCCAGGAGGGGCAGAAAGTGTATCCTTTAGGGCCCTCAGATAGTTAGGGCCCTCAGATAGGCCAGAGATGCCTGATCTGTGACAATCTCCATTGGGTTATCGGAGATACCTCCCGGTTCAACTACATAGCTAAGCGTCTTAATGATATGTCTGGGAGAATGTGACTTCCCATCAGTGGAAAGCTGGAGATGTGAATTTGGTTGGCGAGCCATATCACGGTCCTGGTTACCTTCTGATGCATCGCCATATTTCCCCAAGACCTTTTTCCTAGCGATAGGCAAGACTTTGCTTTTCATACCTGGTATATGAGTGACTGCTGTTAAAGTCTTCATCATGGGTTCCGTATTGACAGCGCGTCTCTGAAAAGTATTGCCCACGTTGCCTGATTCTTAGCAATCATTAGTGGCCTCTGGTTTACTATCGCCATCTTGAAAGCCAAGTGGCGTATAGGAGTTTACACAGCATTGTGTTATTAACGTACACAGTTCAGATATGTGTTCTTTAAATATTTCGCTAATTGCATCTTCTAGCGGGTCCACTGCGAATTTCATCTCCTTGTTATATATGTAATTTAGCTAGATCACTCGTTAACCCAGTTAGCTGTGTATGGGAAGTGTATAGTCTGCCTGGTTGCCTCTGAATTTGGCTGAACAGCATAGGTTAGCAACACACTCTGGAAAGGGTTCTCTGTACTCCTCTGAAGCTGCTTATGCATATATTCCCAATAAAGTTTGCAGATGTTAAGGGAAAATATCAAAATAGTCATAAAATTCTATGTAAAGATCAGGAGCTTCCCTATAATGCATCCAGCCGGTTCAGTGCTTTGCTCCGCACCCCGTTTTTAATAGTATTTTAAAAAACTGGGCACTCATTTATTTAACTTTACATTCACTTTAACGGGAACAAATTGGAACTCATACAACTCTCAGCACCACATCACCATTATTGTATCAGGTTATAACAAAAGAGTTAAAGGGACATGAAACCCAATTTTTTTCTTTCATCATTCAGGCAGTGAATACAATTTTAAACAACTTTCCAATTTACTTATATTCTAATTTGCTTAATTCTTTAGCTATCATTTGTTGAAAAAATATCAATGCACATGGGTGAACCAATCACGAGGCATCTATGTGCAGCCAGCAAATAGCAGCTACTAAGCCCATTTAGATATGTTTTTCAACTAAGGATAACAAGAGAGTGAAGCACAGTAGATAATAGAAGACAATAGGAAAGTTATTTAAAATTGTATTCTCTATCTGAAACATGAAAGAAATAAAGTGGGTTTCCTGCCCTTTTCATATTTTTTCTCCTTTTTGTAACTTATAACTAGAGCTTTGATCAGGTTGATCAATCTACATTCTGCACCTTGTATATGAATACAAATATTATTTAGCCTGTGGGACGTACAAATATAGGGAGCCAGATGTGGTCTGCACACTTCGTTTTACATTCTGTTACCTATGAATTTATAAAACACACTCATATACCCTGGATAGCTCACAGCCATGTACTGAACTACTAATTATCCCTGTACCACAAGGTTACACTAATATCGAGACGCTGCAAATTATAACCCGATACCAACCGCTCTTTCACATCACGTCGCCCCTCAGCGAGCGGCATGTTCCGTTGCCTGGATACCAAGGAGCTCACGTGACTATCGTGCGTTCCAAGCCTCTTTCTTAGACAAGAATGTAGGGCGCTTGTGGATTGGCCAAGAAGTTCTCGGCGTCTCCATGGCAGCCCCTCCTCGCCCCGCCCACCTAGTTAAGATGGCGCCTGTGACAGTTGTTGCTTGAGCGAGAGGTGGAGTTGTCGGTCAGATAACGGGGAAGCACCGTTCTGTGCCCAGGGCCTTAGTACTGCACTATATAGCACTCCGCACAGGGACAGAGCAACCAGAGAGCGGTCTTCTTAGCCCAGAGGGAGTGCCAAGGGGATACACCAGGCCGGGATACTGTGAGCCGGTGTCTGACATACTGCTGGAGATATACAGCTGGCCGCCAGACCTGCACGGTAACTACTGAGGGCTCAGACCAGGATAGAGGCATAGCCAAGCACTGGCCTGGGAGTAGTGACCACAATTGTCCTGCTCATCCTGATACGTCATCATTAGAGATTCACTGAAGATCTGGTCCTACCCAGGTAGTGCTAGTGCCTGCCCAGAACTGACAGATCGAGGTGCTGCTAGTTCCTGCCCAGGACTGACAGATCGAGGTGCTGCTAGTTCCTGCCCAGGACTGACAGATCGAGGTGCTGCTAGTTCCTGCCCAGGACTGACAGATCGAGGTGCTGCTAGTGCCTGTTCAGGACTGACAGATCGAGGTGCTGCTAGTGCCTGTTCAGGACTGACAGATCGAGGTGCTGCTAGTTCCTGCCCAGGACTGACAGATCGAGGTGCTGCTAGTTCCTGCCCAGGACTGACAGATCAAGGTGCTGCTAGTTCCTGCCCAGGACTGACAGATCGAGGAGCTGCTGTCTGCCCAGGACTGAGAGGTCAAGAAGCTGCTAGTGCCTGCCCAGGATTGAGAGGTCGAGGTGCTGCTAGTGCCTGCCCAGGCCTGACAGATTGGGGTGCTGCTTGTGCCTGCCCAGGACTGACAGATCGGGGGGGGGGGCTGCCAGTGCCTGCCTAGGAGTGACAGATCGGGGGGGGGGGCTGCCAGTGCCTGCCTAGGAGTGACAGATCGGGGGGGGGCTGCCAGTGCCTGCCTAGGAGTGACAGATCGGGGGGGGGCTGCCAGTGCCTGCCTAGGAGTGACAGATCGGGGGGCTGCCAGTGCCTGCCTAGGAGTGACAGATCGGGGGGGCTGCCAGTGCCTGCCTAGGAGTGACAGATCGGGGGGGCTGCCAGTGCCTGCCTAGGAGTGACAGATCGGGGGGGCTGCCAGTGCCTGCCTAGGAGTGACAGATCGGGGGGGCTGCCAGTGCCTGCCTAGGAGTGACAGATCGGGGGGGCTGCCAGTGCCTGCCTAGGAGTGACAGATCGGGGGGGCTGCCAGTGCCTGCCTAGGAGTGACAGATCGGGGGGGCTGCCAGTGCCTGCCCAGGACTGATAGGGCTAGGGGCTGCCAGTGCCTGCTCAGGACTGAGAGATTGAGGTGCTGCTGCCTGCCCAGGACTGATAGGTATAGGTACCCAGCACTGGCCTGTGAATATTCACTGGACTGTTCCACTGGCCCTGCTGTTATACCCTTGTGATATTGCTGCCCTCTAGCTGATAAAACCGCCAGCTGCATCATCATTCATGACCCTGTGATGAGATGCCCAGAAGATTTAGCAAGGTGATTGTGCAGCCTTTTTGGGACAGATCACAGTACTTTTTAGGTGTAACATCTTTAGTGAAGCTGCATTTATATCCAACAAGGAGAGCTGTCAGCACTTCCAGATGCAACATTATTAGGGTCCTGCACTAGGTGTTTCCTTCTAATATACCCAGGGGTTGCTTCGACCTGTACAGCATCATTTCAGATTCTCTGCTGATGTGGCACTGGGGTAAGGATGATCTGGATCTTCCAAGGCACAACATGCTCATTAGTATATGATCAGCATTGTCATCCCAATCTTAACAGGAGATCTCTACAAGGTTAACGTGTATAATTTTTTTTTTTGGCAGCCATACAAGAAAAGGTCAAAGTGATGCCTGGTAGTTGATTTGTAGCTTACCATCTGCAGCATTGTCCTCATTAGGGTGCTGTGCTGGGAACAAGGTGAAGAACCTCACTGGTCATTGCTCCCAAGCACAGCATTATCTGGGTAGCTTTTCAGGGAATGTGGTAAGAGAGTCAGGACTGCAGGACGAGTGTATCCAAATGTGAAAGTGGACTACTTGGCATAGCCTTCTGTCTTATCACCATTAAGACTCCATTCCCAGGACTGCTTAGGTATTGTCACTCAATGCATTGTACATTTGGCATAACATGATTCCAGATCTCCAGCTAAAGTGACCTCACATAAACCACCATGACCACCCCTGCCCTGCTCCCACTGTCTGGGCGCCGGATCCCTGCACTAAATTTGGGGAACTCCTCTATCCCTCACCATCGGGCCACCTTGCGGCTCTCTGAGAAGTTCATCCTTCTGCTCATACTCAGTGCCTTCATTACGCTGTGCTTTGGAGCCTTCTTTTTTCTCCCTGACTCGTCCAAGCACAAACGCTTTGACTTGGGCCTAGAGGATGTGTTAATTCCCCATATAGACTCTGACAAGGGAGATAAGAACTCGGGAAGTTTCCTCATCCATGGAGAGGGACATGATGAGCATCGACACAGGTAGGAACACACAATGTTGTCAACTGACACTCTTACAATTTAATAATCAGTGCAATGGAAGAAGCCATTTCTTAGTACAATCCGGTGTATAGTGCATGTGTCGGTTTGGGATAATAGTTTCTTAAATATTTTTTAAAAACCTAGGCAGTGTAACATGCATGTAGATTTTGCCTACAGACATCCAGCTTAAAGTCCCAAAATAAGTTCTTGGGCAGTCTCCCTAATGCTCAGTAATGCATGTATGTAGCACCTGTATCTTTGGGTGGGTGCTTTGCTTTGGATGTAAATATTTTAATATGGATGAAGTTTGCAAAAAAAAATCAGGAGTATGATACATTTAAAGATCTACTGTTTATTTACTTATAGACATTATGTAAGTTGAAAAATCTAGGAACCGTGTCAGTATGATAGGGACGTTACTTCCAGGATTTTCAGATTTCTGTTTCACACCTTAACTGGCACAATGCCCTCTTCTAAGAGAAATATCATTTCAGAGTGTAATCAACGTTTTCAGTGCCAGAGATATAAGCTATGTAACACAGGCATCATTTTTAGTGTAAAGATTACAATCCCTCTTTATAAGATGTTTATATTGGCAATTACAGCTTGTGTTAGTCAATGTGCTGTGTATCCCATGATCTACTCCCTCTGCAGCAGGATGGTGGGGTTTGGGGAAGAATTTATTGTTATTGTGTGAGCTGCTTGGGCTTTCTGGTTAAAATTTTCTGGAATTGCTTTTGGCTGCAGAATAGTTAAATGATAGCGGCCTATAGAGCCCCTTATTCGCATGCTAATCTCTTCCCATCACACTCCCAACATTACAGCAGACGGATCAATGCCGGAAGCTCTCAGGATTCAGGAGCAAAACACTGTTTCACTGCCAGCTATCAGCCAGTAGCAAGTGCTCCTTACTGTAACTTGGGGAGGGCAACTACTCACCAGCAGCACTGTCTGCTCCCCACTCTTTTTCCACTTTACTGATTAACCCAGGTACTGCCAGAGCCGGTGTCTGCAATACATTGATGTGACGTGTAAATTCCTTTCTGTATGTCCTTTTATTACCTATAGAAATATTTTGGCTGCTTTGCTACATGATTCAGTGGTGAACCACTTTAAACTTTTGCAATCAAAATCCATATTTATTTATTTTTACTTACACTTTGTCCAAAAAAGATAAGCCTGCATTACACTTCATCAGAGTTCTTGCTCAGAACATAATTTAAACTTTTCATTCCATTAGAGTAAAACTGTGCAAAATATTAAATGATATAATAGGGTAAAATGAAACGAGAGTTTCTCAAGCTTTGCAAATGAATTTTCACTTTAACCAAAAGGAAAAAAATATGCTGGCAAAAACATGGCAGTTATTGATGATGGCTGTGTCATAACTTTGCATGCAGTTTTTTCGTTTGACCATTAATATTAATTCTAGGACTACTCTGGTGCACAAATCGAATGCATAATATATTCAAGAATGCAATAATTACTCTATGGGTGCTGCAACTCTGTGTGTTTTAACTGTGTTTCACTCCTTTGTATGGGTTAATGTTCCTTCTGGAGCCACAAGCGATGCAGCAGCCGATCTGAGCCCAGCCGATCATTGCCGGCATTCTGGGACTGCTGCTGATTTGCTCAACACCGGTTTCCTACTGGGGACCAGCAAATCTGTTCAGCTCCCGAGTGGGACTTTAAAGGGACGTTGTACATTAGATTTTTCTTTGCATAAATGTTTTGTAGATGATGCATTTATATAGCCCATCTGGGCGTGTGTTTGTAAAAAACCATAGTTTTTGCTTATTTTTAAATAACATTGTGCTGCTTTTCAGACTCCTAACCAAGCCCCAACGTTTTAGAAGTAGACTCTTGTCTACCTACTCCAGCTTGCTCCTGTTTGTGTAAAGGGTCTTTTCATATGCAGGGGAGAGGTGTCTGCTTTATTTGCTTTCCAGCCCATTTCACTGGGTGTCCCAGCCAAACCCTTTTAACAGAGCTAAACTGGGAGCTTCTAAGTAAGTTTTTAGAAGGTTTGCTACTGGATTTTTAGATTGCATATTATTCTTTATAGTATTGTCTACTCTATTACATGCAGTTATATGCAAAAACACTGTCCCCTTATCTATGTTTAAACCCTTTGTGGAGGTTAACACATGGAGTTGCAGTGACGATAGTGCTACTAGAATTGCCCTTCAATTACTTGTGCTGTTAATAAAATATATATAATTTTTTTTTCTAGTGAACATGTTTGACCCTTTAATGACCAACGTACCCTGTATGGCGCACAGTTTTTAAGGGGTTACTAGCGCAGCTTTGCAGACAACGGCTATGACTGTATGTGTCACTTCCAGGAGTGCAGCGCAGAGTTAGCAACATCAATAAGACCTGTACTTTCATGTAAGGGGGTATGTGAACACTTGTTAAAGGGGCATTAAACACTAAATACATTTTATATGCATAGTATTGAGATTATTCTCCGCCTAAGTGCATGTCGCCATGTTGGAATTTACCTTTTTTATTCCATTCCAGTGCTGATGTGTTTGCACATGTGCAGTATCTCGGATACCTGCAGTGTAACCCATAATTAGAGGGAGGTGCATGAAATCTATCTAGTGTTTAATGTACCTTTTCAAGTGGTTAAATAACCAAACACTTTATTGCAATCAGCTTATCATATTTTAAGGAATATAAAACTAATAATAATATGGTCAAATGCATTAGAGGTTTACTATTGCACTTTTATGGTCCGGCACATAAGTGCAAAGGCAAATTTTAGCCCCTGAAGGGGAATGAACACATAGGCCTAGATTACAATTGAAGTGCAATAAAAAGGTTCCCTACATATATAGCAACCCTGTGCTAAGAGCAAAAATCAACCTTACACACTACCTGATTAACCCCTTCACTGCCAGGAATTTAAAGTGTGGTGCACAGTTGCAATTAGCGGCCTTCTTAATGCCAAAAAAACTAGTTTCAAAGCCACGCATGTCTATTTATGAACAAAGGGGACTAAAGAGAAGCTTTAACAACCATTTATTTTATGACTGCAGTAGCTGTGTGTAAATTTCAGTGAGAAACACAAAGTTTGTTAAAGGGACACTGAACCCAATTTTTTTCTTTCGTGATTCAGATAGAGCATGAAATTTTAAGCAACTTTCTAATGTACTCCCTATTATCAAATTTTCTTCATTATCTTAGTATCTTTATTTGAAATACAACACTAAGTTTAGATGTTGGTCCATTTTTGGTGAACCACCTGCATTGTTCTTGCTGATTGGTGGATAAATTCATCCACCAATAAACAAGTGCTGTCCAGTGTTTTGAACCGAAAAAAAGCTTAGATGCCTTTTTCAAATAAAGATAGCAAGAGAACGAAGAAAAATGGATAATGGGAGTAAATTAAAAAGTTGCTTAACATTGCATGCTCTATCTGAATCACAAAAGAAAAAAATTGGGTTCAGTGTGTCCCTTTTAACCCCTTAATGACCGCAGCACTTTTCCATTTTCTGTCAGTTTGGGACCAAGGCTATTTTTACATTTTTGCGGTGTTTGTGTTTAGCTGTAATTTTCCTCTTACTCATTTACTGTACCCACACATATTATATACCGTTTTTCTCGCCATTAAATGGACTTTCAAAAGATACCATTATTTTCATCATATCTTATAATTTACTATAAAAAACATTATAAAATATGAAGGAAAAATGGAAAAAAACACACTTTTTCTAACTTTGACCCCCAAAATCTGTTACACATCTACAACCACCAATAAACACCCATGCTAAATAGTTTCTAAATTTTGTCCTGAGTTTAGAAATACCCAATGTTTACATCTTCTTTGCTTTTTTTTCCAAGTTATAGGGCCATAAATACAAGTAGCACTTTGCTATTTCCAAACCACTTTTTTTCAAAATTAGCGCTAGTTACATTGGGACACTAATATCTTTCAGGAATCCCTGAATATCTATTGACATGTATATATTTTTTTTTTAGAAGACATCCCAAAGTATTGATCTAGGCCCATTTTGGTATATTTCATGCCACTATTTCACCGCCAAATGCGATCAAATAAAAAAAATTGTTCACTTTTTCACAAAAATGTTTTCACAAACTTTAGGTTTCTCACTGAAATTATTTACAAACAACTTATGCAATTATAGAATAAATGGTTGTAAATGCTTCTCTGGGATCCCCTTTGTTCAGAAATAGCAGACATATATGGCTTTGGCTTTGCTTTTTGGTAATTAGAAGGCTGCTAAATGCCACTGCGCACAATACGTGTATTATGCCCAGCATTGAAGGGGTTAATTAGGGAGCATGTAGGGAGCTTCTAGGGTTAATTTTAGCTTTAGTGTAGTAGACAACCCCAAGTATTGATCTAGGCCCATTTTGGTATATTTCATGCCACCATTTCACCGCCAAATGCGATCAAAGTAAAAAAAAACGTTAATTTTTTCACAATTTTAGGATTCTCACTGAAATTATTTACAAACAGCTTGTGCAATTATGGCACAAATGGTTGTAAATGCTTCTCTGGGATGCCCTTTGTTCAGAAATAGCAGACATATATGACTTTGGCTTGGCTTTATGGTAATTAGAAAGTCGCTAAATGCTGCTGCGCATCACGTGTATTATGGCTAGCAGTGAAGGGGTTAATTAGGTAGTTTGTAGGGAGCTTGCAGGGTTAATTTTAGCTTTAGTGTAGAGATCAGCCTCCCACCTGACACATCCCACCCCCTGATCCCTCCCAAACAGCTCCCTTCTCTCCCCCACCCCACAATTGTTCCCGCCATCTTAAGTACTGGCAGAAAGTCTGCCAGTACTAAAATAAAAGGTTGTTTTTTTTTTTTTTTTTTTTTTTTTTTTTAAGAAAAAAAAAAAGCATATTTACATATGCTGTGTTTAGGATCCCCCCCTTAACCCCCAACCTCCCTGATCCCCCCCCCCAAAACAGCTCTCTAAGCCTCCCTCTCAGCCTTATTGGGGGCCATCTTGGGTACTGGCAGCTGTCTGCCAGTACCCATTTTGAACAATCAAATGTTTATTTTTTTTTAAAAAAAAATTCTGTAGTGTAGCTCAATCTGTAGTGTAGCAGGATCGCTTCCAGCTGCTTTCCACACCGAGGACGTGCAGGGTACGTTCTCAGGCGTTAACTGCCTTTTTTCTGAGGACGTACCCTGCACATCCTCGGTCGTTAAGGGGTTAACAAGGAAAACTGAAAGGGCACACTTTAGGCTTTACTCACCATTTAATCTGCAGTTTCTTATTTCTGCTGAAGTGAAACAATAGGAATGTTAAAGGGACAGTATACACTCATTTTCATCTAACTGCATGTAATATACACTACTATACAGAATATGTACAGATACTGATATAAATATACAGTATACACTAATTGTCATATAACTGCATGTAATAGACACTACTATACAGAATATGTACAGATACTACTGATATAAATATACAGTATATACTAATTGTCATATAACTGCATGTAATAGACACTACTATACAGAATATGTACAGATACTGATATAAATATACAGTATACACTAATTGTCATATAACTGCATGTAATAGACACTACTATACAGAATATGTACAGATACTGATATAAATATACAGTATACACTCATTTTCATCTAACTGCATGTAATATACACTACTATACAGAATATGTACAGATACTGATATAAATATACAGTATACACTAATTGTCATATAACTGCATGTAATAGACACTATATACAGAATATGTACAGATACTGATATAAATATACAGTATACACTAATTGTCATATAACTGCATGTAATAGACACTACTATACAGAATATGTACAGATACTGATATAAATATACAGTATACACTAATTGCCATATAACTGCATGTAATAGACACTACTATACAGAATATGTACAGATACTGATATAAATATACAGTATACACTAATTGTCATATAACTGCATGTAATAGACACTACTATACAGAATATGTACAGATACTGATATAAATATACAGTATACACTAATTGTCATATAACTGCATGTAATAGACACTACTATACAGAATATGTACAGATACTGATATAAATATACAGTATACACTAATTGTCATCTAACTGCATGTAATAGACACTACTATACAGAATATGTACAGATACTGATATAAATATACAGTATACACTAATTGTCATATAACTGCATGTAATAGACACTACTATACAGAATATGTACAGATACTGATATAAATATACAGTATACACTAATTACATATAACTGCATGCAATAGACACTACTATACAGAGTATGTACAGATACTGATATAAATATACAGTATACACTAATTGTCATATAACTGCATGTAATAGACACTACTATACAGAATATGTACAGATACTACTGATATAAATATACAGTATATACTAATTGTCATATAACTGCATGTAATAGACACTACTATACAGAATATGTACAGATACTGATATAAATATACAGTATACACTAATTGTCATATAACTGCATGTAATAGACACTACTATACAGAATATGTACAGATACTGATATAAATATACAGTATACACTAATTGTCATATAACTGCATGTAATAGACACTACTATACAGAATATGTACAGATACTGATATAAATATACAGTATACACTAATTGTCATATAACTGCATGTAATAGACACTACTATATAGAATATGTACATATACTGATATAAATATACAGTATACACTAATTGTCATATAACTGCATGTAATAGACACTACTATATAGAATATGTACATATACTGATATAAATATACAGTATACACTAATTGTCATATAACTGCATGTAATAGACACTACTATACAGAATATGTACATATACTGATATAAATATACAGTATACACTAATTGTCATATAACTGCATGTAATAGACACTACTATACAGAATATGTACATATACTGATATAAATATACAGTATATACTAATTGTCATATAACTGCATGTAACAGACACTACTATACAGAATATGTACAGATACTGATATAAATATACATTATACACTAATTGTCATATAACTGCATGTAACAGACACTACTATACAGAATATGTACAGATACTGATATAAATATACAGTATACACTAATTGTCATATAACTGCATGTAATAGACACTACTATACAGAATATGTACAGATACTGATATAAATATACAGTATACACTAATTGTCATATAACTGCATGTAACAGACACTACTATACAGAATATGTACAGATACTGATATAAATATACAGTATACACTAATTACATATAACTGCATGTAATAGACACTACTATACAGAATATGTACAGATACTCATATAAATATACAGTATACACTAATTGTCATATAACTGCATGTAATAGACACTACTATACAGAATATGTACAGATACTGACATAAATATACAGTATACACTAATTGTCATATAACTGCAAGTAATAGACACTACTATACAGAATATGTACAGATACTGATATAAATATACAGTATACACTAATTGTCATATAACTGCATATAATAGACACTACTATACAGAATATGTACAGATACTGATATAAATATACAGTATACACTAATTGTCATATAACTGCATGTAATAGACACTACTATACAGAATATGTACAGATACTGATATAAATATACAGTATATACTAATTGTCATATAACTGCATGTAATAGACACTACTATACAGAATATGTACAGATACTGATATAAATATACTGTATATACTAATTTTCATATAACTGCATGTAATAAACACTACTATACAGAATATGTACAGATCTGATATAAATATACAGTATACACTAATTACATATAACTGCATGTAATAGACACTACTATACAGAATATGTACAGATACTGATATAAATATACAGTATACACTAATTGTCATATAACTGCATGTAATAGACACTACTATACAGAATATGTACAGATACTGATATAAATATACAGTATATACTAATTGTCATATAACTGCATGTAATAGACACTACTATACAGAATATATACAGTATACACTAATTGTCATATAACTGCATGTAATAGACACTACTATACAGAATATGTACAGATACTGATATAAATATACAGTATACACTAACTGTTATATAACTGCATGTAACAGACACTACTATACAGAATATGTACAGATACTGATATAAATATACAGTATACACTAATTGTCATATAACTGCATGTAATAGACACTACTATACAGAATATGTACAGATACTGATATAAATGTACAGTATACACTCATTTTCATCTAACTGCATGTAATAGACACTACTATACAGAATATGTACAGATACTGATATAAATGTACAGTATACACTAATTGTCATATAACTGCATGTAATAGACACTACTATACAGAATATGTACAGCTACTGATATAAATATACAGCATACACTAATTGTCATATAACTGCATGTAATAGACACTACTATACAGAATATGTACAGATACTGATATAAATATACAGTATACACTAATTACATATAACTGCATGTAATAGACACTACTATACAGAATGTGTACAGATACTGATATAAATATACAGTTTACACTAATTACATATAACTGCATGTAATAGACACTACTATACAGAATATGTACATATACTGATATAAATATACAGTATACACTAATTGTCTTATAACTGCATGTAATAGACACTACTATACAGAATATGTACAGATACTGATATAAATATACAGTATACACTAATTGTCTTATAACTGCATGTAATAGACACTACTATACAGAATATGTACAGATACTGATATAAATATACAGTATACACTAATTACATATAACTGCATGTAATAGACACTACTATACAGAATATGCACAGATACTGATATAAATATACAGTATACACTAATTGTCATATAACTGCATGTAATAGACACTACTATACAGAATATGTACAGATACTGATATAAATATACAGTATACACTAATTGTCATATAACTGCATGTAATAGACACTACTATACAGAATATGTACAGATACTGATATAAATATACAGTATACACTAATTGTCATATAACTGCATGTAATAGACACTACTATACAGAATATGTACAGATACTGATATAAATATACAGTTTACACTAATTGTCATATAACTGCATGTAATAGACACTACTATAAAGAATATGTACAGATACTGATATAAATATACAGTATACACTAATTACATATAACTGCATGTAACAGACACTACTATACAGAATATGTACAGATACTGATATAAATATACAGTATACACTAATTGTCATATAACTGCATGTAACATACACTACTATACAGAATATGTACAGATACTGATATAAATATACAGTATACACTAATTGTCATATAACTGCATGTAATAGACACTACTATACAGAATATGTACAGATACTGATATAAATATACTGTATATACTAATTTTCATATAACTGCATGTAATAGACACTACTATACAGAATATGTACAGATACTGATATAAATATACAGTATACACTAATTGTCATATAACTGTATGTAATAGACACTACTATACAGAATATGTACAGATACTGATATAAATATACAGTATACACTCATTTTCATCTAACTGCATGTAATAGACACTACTATACAGAATATGTACAGATACTGATATAAATATACAGTATACACTAATTACATATAACTGCATGTAATAGACACTACTATACAGAATGTGTACAGATACTGATATAAATATACAGTTTACACTAATTACATATAACTGCATGTAATAGACACTACTATACAGAATATGTACATATACTGATATAAATATACAGTATACACTAATTGTCTTATAACTGCATGTAATAGACACTACTATACAGAATATGTACAGATACTGATATAAATATACAGTATATACTAATTGTCATATAACTGCATGTAATAGACACTACTATACAGAATATGTACAGATACTGATATAAATATACAGTATACACTAATTACATATAACTGCATGTAATAGACACTACTATACAGAATATGCACAGATACTGATATAAATATACAGTATACACTAATTGTCATATAACTGCATGTAATAGACACTACTATACAGAATATGTACAGATACTGATATAAATATACAGTATACACTAATTGTCATATAACTGCATGTAACAGACACTACTATACAGAATATGTACAGATACTGATATAAATATACAGTATACACTAATTGTCATAAAACTGCATGTAATAGACACTACTATACAGAATATGTACAGATACTGATATAAATATACAGTATACACTAATTGTCATATAACTGCATGTAATAGACACTACTATACAGAATATGTACAGATACTGATATAAATATACAGTATACACTAATTGTCATATAACTGCATGTAATAGACACTACTATACAGAATATGTACAGATACTGATATAAATATACAGTATACACTAATTGTCATATAACTGCATGTAATAGACACTACTATACAGAATATGTACAGATACTGATATAAATATACAGTATACACTAATTGTCATATAACTGCATGTAACAGACACTACTATACAGAATATGTACAGATACTGATATAAATATACAGTATACACTAATTGTCATATAACTGCATGTAATAGACACTACTATACAGAATATGTACAGATACTGATATAAATATACAGTATATACTAATTGTCATATAACTGCATGTAATAGACACTACTATACAGAATATGTACTGATACTGATATAAATATACAGTATACACTAATTACATATAACTGCATGTAATAGACACTACTATAAATAATATGCACAGATACTGATATAAAAATCCAGTATAAAACTGTTTAAAAACGTACTTAGAAGCTCTCAGTTTAGCTCTGTTGAAAAGGTAGCTGGAAAGCCCATTGCAAGTGGGAAATAAGACACTCCCCCCTCCCCCTTCTTTTGCATATGAAAAGACCCTTTACACAAACAGGAGCAAGCTGGAGAAGGTAGCTGACGGTATTCTCATAAAACTTTAGGGCTTGGTTAGGAGTCTGAAAATCAGAGCAATGTTATTTTATAAACGAGCAAAACTATACATTTTAAAAGAAAAAACTTTATGGGCTATATAAATCATCTACAAAACATTTATGCAACTAAAAATGTGTATAATGTCCCTTTAACATAATGACAGTAGCAAGCCCAGTCTTCTACAGATGCCAGTTTGTATTGGCTCCTCCAAGTAAGGAAAGTGCTGGGGGAATTTGAGATTTGAGAAACAAGCAAACGAGGTGTAAATCTCTTCTAAAAATGGTCAGACTCTGCTATGTTAATTGATAGGAAGAATGAAATATTTTTTGTTCTTGGAAGATGTTAACTGTCTGTTTAGGAGGGTATTTTCTCCATTATAGATCTAAAGTGTGTGACAAGGGTGTTCTCTCAAGATTTGCTAATAGACTGGAATGGCTTTGAATTTGATACCCTCCTTAAGGTAATGGGATGCACTTCACACTGGAACTCTAATAGGCTGGAACTGACCACACATTGCCTGCCTTGCTTAAAGGGACAGTCTTCTTAAATTTGTTTATTGTTTAAAATGATCGATAATCCTTTTATTACCCATTCCCCAGTTTTGCACAACCATCACGGTTATATTAATACACTTTTTACCTCTGTGGTTACCTTGTATCTAAGCCTCTGCAAACTGCCCACATATTTCAGTTCACTTGCTTTTTAACCAATCAGTGCTGACTCCTAGGTAACTCCATGGGAGTGAGCACAATGTTATCTATTTGAGGAGCGCTAAAGAAAGCTAAAAAAGCTAAGGGAAGTAGATATAAAGGATTCAACGGATTTATTTTACAAAGGATACATAAAACCGGCTAAAAATGTATAAATACACATCTATAGTAAAAGTAAAAAAGGGAGGTAATGACTTCCTTATTGCTTATCACAGCTATGGTAGTTATAAATAATGCACACAGGTACGTTTACCGTTCCTGAGAACACACAAATACGGTGCCGTTGCTGAAATCACAAATAATTTATAAAAGTGTTATACAAAAACCATCTGTATAAATATAATACTTAAAAAATAGAAATAGGATTTGTCCTCAGTGTCTAAAAAATGTATATCCTCTAATGGTGAAACAAACTCATTCCTAATGCATGTGTCCAAAAAGGTACAAAACAGAAAAAATATAGAAAGTTATCTAAACAGAAAAAAACATAGAAAGTTATCTAAACAGAAAAAGTATAGAAAGTTATCTAAACAGAAAAAGTATAGAAAGTTATCTAAACAGAAAAAGTATAGAAAGTTATCTAAACAGAAAAAGTATAGAAAGTTATCTAAACAGAAAAAGTATAGAAAGTTATCTAAACAGAAAAAGTATAGAAAGTTATCTAAACAGAAAAAGTATAGAAAGTTATCTAAACAGAAAAAGTATAGAAAGTTATCTAAACAGAAAAAGTATAGAAAGTTATCTAAACAGAAAAAGTATAGAAAGTTATCTAAACAGAAAAAGTATAGAAAGATATCTAAACAGAAAAAGTATAGAAAGTTATCTAAACAGAAAAAGTATAGAAAGTTATCTAAACAGAAAAAGTATAGAAAGTTATCTAAACAGAAAAAGTATAGAAAGTTATCTAAACAGAAAAAGTATAGAAAGTTATCTAAACAGAAAAAGTATAGAAAGTTATCTAAACAGAAAAAGTATAGAAAGTTATCTAAACAGAAAAAAACATAGAAAGATATCTAAACAGAAAAAGTATAGAAAGTTATCTAAACGGAAAAAAACATAGAAAGATATCTAAACGGAAAAAAACATAGAAAGTTATCTAAACGGAAAAAAACATAGAAAGATATCTAAACAGAAAAAAGTATAGAAAGTTATCTAAACGGAAAAAAACATAGAAAGATATCTAAACAGAAAAAAGTATAGAAAGTTATCTAAACAGAAAAAACATAGATAGATATCTAAACAGAAAAAACATAGAAAGATATCTAAACAGAAAAAGTCTATGTGTTCAAAAATGGTGTAGAGCAAAATGAAAAATAATAATCCACAAAATCCAAACTAGATGTGAGACGATCTATGTGCACAGAAAAAATCCATATGATGAGGCAGGTGCAATCTTCAAAATGATTTAAGAATATCCTCAAAGCAGTAAAGGGTCGATACTTCTATCTGTAAGATTTTGTTAGCTATATTGCACTATGTACTTGTATCTCTTATATGGAGACTTATACTGCTTTGAGGATATTTTCAAATCATTTTGAAGATTGCACCTGCCTCATCATATGGATCTTTTCTGTGCACATAGATCGTCTCACATCTAGTTTGGATTTGTGGATTATTATTTTTCATTTTGCTCTGCACCATTTTTGGACACATTTACTTTTTCTGTTTAGATATCTTTCTATATTTTTTCTGTGTTGTACCTTTTTGGACACCTGCATTAGGAACCTTTTTTAGGAACTAGTTTGTTTCACGATAAGAGGATATATATTTTTGGACACTTTGTGGACAAATCCTATTTCTAATTTTTAAGTATAATATTTACACAGATGGTTTTTGTATAACACTTTTATAATTTATTTGTGATTTCAGCAACGGCACCGTATTTGTGTGTTCTCAGGAACGGTAAACGTACCTGTGTGCATTATTTATAACTACCATAGCTGTGATTGGCAATAAGGAAGTCATTACCGCCCTTTTTTACTTTTACTATAGATGTGCATTTATACATTTTTAGCCGGTTTTATGTATCCTTTGTAAAATAAACCGTTTGAATCCTTTATATCTACTACGCTTAGCTTTTTTAGCTTTCTTTAGCGCTCCTCACATTGCATTTTTCCGTTTTTCTCCTAAGATCTGGTTGAGAGATCTTGCTTATAGGAAGAACTTGTGTAGTTTTACTTTGGCGCTGTGTATTATTTACTATTAATGTTATCTAACTGGCGCTGTCTAGCGGTGAAAAACTGTCAAAATGTACTGCGATAAGAGGCGACTTTCAAGGTCTTAGAAATTTGCATATGAGCCTACCTAGGTTTAGCTTTCAAAAAAAGAACACCAAGAGAACAAAGCAAATTTGATGCTAAAAATAAAATGACATGCCCTTTCTGAATCATGAAAGTTTGACTTGACTGTCCCTATAATATTCTGGCATCATGTGCACAAATCTAAACTTACTAAGTTATTTAGTATTAAACCCCTATTGGTAAGAACACTCTCAGCCGCTCCCATATGAGGTTTTTTTTCACCTATGTGATGTCGCCATGGGAAATCTAGGTCACTTACCTTAGGGTGAGTAACATGATACCAACCCACCTTGAGTTACACAGATTAAACCAGTTACAGAATTAGACTTATTTTATAGTTGTTGTTTTAAATATAGAAAGGCTGATGAGCTATGTCACCTACATGTACTGTGTGTCAGCACAAGGAGAATCTTGTCCGTGCCCTGCTGGAACTAGAGCAGATGGTTTTGTACAGGGGAACCACATACAAATAAAACTAGTTACATTAGTGATGCATATGAAAGCGGATCAATCTATAAAGAGGACACCAGCAGAATGTGTCCTGGGACATGTATATCCCTGCCTATTTCATAGCTTGCTGTCTGGCAGTTATATAGATCCCTAGCTGCCAGGTTACCAACAAAGAAGACATTGAGGCGCCCATGGCATCCTCCTTATGGCCAATTCTGCAGTAGTTTTGACTGCTCCCACATATGTGTTCAGCAGTCAGGAACTAGGACCTCAGATTACAAATTGTTAGACCAGTGAGAGAGATTTGTTATCCTATAGAAACTTACCAAGGAAATGTAGTACATTTGAGAATAGAAATAATTAGAAATGTTTCTTAAAACATGAAGTTTAATGTTAACTTCCATATAACTTTAATTAACCTCCTCCATTGGAGAACTTTACTTGGAAGAGATTTCTTTTGTAAGTTTACCTATTGGGTTATCAGAGCAAGCTCTATGTCACAGCACAGGGCTCAGGGCTCTGCTGGGGGCTGCCTTGTCCCCTGTAGGTGCAGAGAGTAAAATAGCTTTATAGTGCTGTTCCTTATGGGGTTATCAGAGCGAGCTCTATGTCACAGCACTGGGCTCTGTACAGTTATACCGGGGGCTGCCTTGTCTCCTGTAGGTGCAGAGAGTAAAATAGCTTTATAGTGCTGTTCCTTATGGGGTTATCAGAGCGAGGTCTATGTCACAGCACTGGGCCCTGTACAGTTATACCGGGGGCTGCCTTGTCTCCTGTAGGTGCAGAGAGTAAAATAGCTTTATAGTGCTGTTCCTTATGGGGTTATCAGAGCGAGCTCTATGTCATAGCACTGGGCCCTGTACAGTTATACCGGGGGCTGCCTTGTCTCCTGTAGGTGCAGAGAGTAAAATAGCTTTATAGTGCTGTTCCTTATGGGGTTATCAGAGCGAGCTCTATGTCACAGCACTGGGCTCTGTACAGTTATACCGGGGGCTGCCTTGTCTCCTGTAGGTGCAGAGAGTAAAATAGCTTTATAGTGCTGTTCCTTATGGGGTTATCAGAGCGAGCTCTATGTCACAGCACTGGGCCCTGTACAGTTATACCGGGGGCTGCCTTGTCCCCTGTAGGTGCAGAGAGTAAAATAGCTTTATAGTGCTGTTCCTTATGGGGTTATCAGAGCGAGGTCTATGTCACAGCACTGGGCCCTGTACAGTTATACCGGGGACTGCCTTGTCTCCTGTAGGTGCAGAGAGTAAAATAGCTTTATAGTGCTGTTCCTTATGGGGTTATCAGAGCGAGCTCTATGTCACAGCGCAGGCCCTGTACAGTTATACCGGGGGCTGCCTTGTCTCCTGTAGGTGCAGAGAGTAAAATAGCTTTATAGTGCTGTTCCTTATGGGGTTATCAGAGCGAGCTCTATGTCACAGCACTGGGCCCTGTACAGTTATACCGGGGGCTGCCTTGTCTCCTGTAGGTGCAGAGAGTAAAATAGCTTTATAGTGCTGTTCCTTATGGGGTTATCAGAGCGAGCTCTATGTCACATCACTGGGCCCTGTACAGTTATACCGGGGGCTGCCTTGTCTCCTGTAGGTGCAGAGAGTAAAATAGCTTTATAGTGCTGTTCCTTATGGGGTTATCAGAGCGAGCTCTATGTCACATCACTGGGCCCTGTACAGTTATACCGGGGGCTGCCTTGTCTCCTGTAGGTGCAGAGAGTAAAATAGCTTTATAGTGCTGTTCCTTATGGGGTTATCAGAGCGAGCTCTATGTCATAGCACTGGGCCCTGTACAGTTATACCGGGGGCTGCCTTGTCTCCTGTAGGTGCAGAGAGTAAAATAGCTTTATAGTGCTGTTCCTTATGGGGTTATCAGAGCGAGCTCTATGTCACAGCACTGGGCTCTGTACAGTTATACCGGGGGCTGCCTTGTCTCCTGTAGGTGCAGAGAGTAAAATAGCTTTATAGTGCTGTTCCTTATGGGGTTATCAGAGCGAGCTATGTCACAGCACTGGGCTCTGTACAGTTATACCGGGGGCTGCCTTGTCTCCTGTAGGTGCAGAGAGTAAAATAGCTTTATAGTGCTGTTCCTTATGGGGTTATCAGAGCGAGCTCTATGTCACAGCACTGGGCCCTGTACAGCTATACCGGGGGCTGCCTTGTCTCCTGTAGGTGCAGAGAGTAAAATAGCTTTATAGTGCTGTTCCTTATGGGGTTATCAGAGCGAGCTCTATGTCACAGCGCAGGGCCCTGTACAGTTATACCGGGGGCTGCCTTGTCTCCTGTAGGTGCAGAGAGTAAAATAGCTTTATAGTGCTGTTCCTTATGGGGTTATCAGAGCGAGCTCTATGTCACAGCACTGGGCTCTGTACAGTTATACCGGGGGCTGCCTTGTCTCCTGTAGGTGCAGAGAGTAAAATAGCTTTATAGTGCTGTTCCTTATGGGGTTATCAGAGCGAGCTCTATGTCATAGCACTGGGCCCTGTACAGTTATACCGGGGGCTGCCTTGTCTCCTGTAGGTGCAGAGAGTAAAATAGCTTTATAGTGCTGTTCCTTATGGGGTTATCAGAGCGAGCTCTATGTCACAGCACTGGGCCCTGTACAGTTATACCGGGGGCTGCCTTGTCTCCTGTAGGTGCAGAGAGTAAAATAGCTTTATAGTGCTGTTCCTTATGGGGTTATCAGAGCGAGCTCTGTGTCACAGCACTGGGCCCTGTACAGTTATGCCGGGGGCTGCCTTGTCTCCTGTAGGTGCAGAGAGTAAAATAGCTTTATAGTGCTGTTCCTTATGGGGTTATCAGAGCGAGCTCTATGTCACAGCACTGGGCCCTGTACAGTTATACCGGGGGCTGCCTTGTCTCCTGTAGGTGCAGAGAGTAAAATAGCTTTATAGTGCTGTTCCTTATGGGGTTATCAGAGCGAGCTCTATGTCACAGCACTGGGCCCTGTACAGTTATACCGGGGGCTGCCTTGTCTCCTGTAGGTGCAGAGAGTAAAATAGCTTTATAGTGCTGTTCCTTATGGGGTTATCAGAGCGAGCTCTATGTCACAGCACTGGGCCCTGTACAGTTATACCGGGGGCTGCCTTGTCTCCTGTAGGTGCAGAGAGTAAAATAGCTTTATAGTGCTGTTCCTTATGGGGTTATCAGAGCGAGCTCTATGTCACAGCACTGGGCTCTGTACAGTTATACCGGGGGCTGCCTTGTCTCCTGTAGGTGCAGAGAGTAAAATAGCTTTATAGTGCTGTTCCTTATGGGGTTATCAGAGCGAGCTCTATGTCACAGCACTGGGCCCTGTACAGCTATACCGGGGGCTGCCTTGTCTCCTGTAGGTGCAGAGTAAAATAGCTTTATAGTGCTGTTCCTTATGGGGTTATCAGAGCGAGGTCTATGTCACAGCACTGGGCTCTGTACAGTTATACCGGGGGCTGCCTTGTCTCCTGTAGGTGCAGAGAGTAAAATAGCTTTATAGTGCTGTTCCTTATGGGGTTATCAGAGCGAGGTCTATGTCACAGCACTGGGCCCTGTACAGTTATACCGGGGGCTGCCTTGTCTCCTGTAGGTGCAGAGAGTAAAATAGCTTTATAGTGCTGTTCCTTATGGGGTTATCAGAGCGAGCTCTATGTCACAGCACTGGGCCCTGTACAGCTATACCGGGGGCTGCCTTGTCCCCTGTAGGTGCAGAGAGTAAAATAGCTTTATAGTGCTGTTCCTTATAGGGTTATCAGAGCGAGCTCTATGTCACAGCACTGGGCCCTGTACAGTTATACCGGGGGCTGCCTTGTCTCCTGTAGGTGCAGAGAGTAAAATAGCTTTATATTGCTGTTCCTTGTGGGGTTATCAGAGCGAGCTCTGTCACAGCACTGGGCCCTGTACAGTTATACCGGGGGCTGCCTTGTCTCCTGTAGGTGCAGAGAGTAAAATAGCTTTATAGTGCTGTTCCTTATGGGGTTATCAGAGCGAGCTCTATGTCACAGCACTGGGCCCTGTACAGTTATACCGGGGGCTGCCTTGTCTCCTGTAGGTGCAGAGAGTAAAATAGCTTTATAGTGCTGTTCCTTATGGGGTTATCAGAGCGAGGTCTATGTCACAGCACTGGGCCCTGTACAGCTATACCGGGGGCTGCCTTGTCTCCTGTAGGTGCAGAGAGTAAAATAGCTTTATAGTGCTGTTCCTTATGGGGTTATCAGAGCGAGCTCTGTCACAGCGCAGGCCCTGTACAGTTATACCGGGGGCTGCCTTGTCTCCTGTAGGTGCAGAGAGTAAAATAGCTTTATAGTGCTGTTCCTTATGGGGTTATCAGAGCGAGGTATATGTCACAGCACTGGGCCCTGTACAGTTATACCGGGGGCTGCCTTATCTCCTGTAGGTGCAGAGAGTAAAATAGCTTTATAGTGCTGTTCCTTATGGGGTTATCAGAGCGAGCTCTATGTCACGGCACTGGGCCCTGTACAGTTATACCGGGGGCTGCCTTGTCTCCTGTAGGTGCAGAGAGTAAAATAGCTTTATAGTGCTGTTCCTTATGGGGTTATCAGAGCGAGCTCTATGTCACAGCACTGGGCTCTGTACAGTTATACCGGGGGCTGCCTTGTCTCCTGTAGGTGCAGAGAGTAAAATAGCTTTATAGTGCTGTTCCTTATGGGGTTATCAGAGCGAGCTCTATGTCACAGCACTGGGCTCTGTACAGTTATACCGGGGGCTGCCTTGTCTCCTGTAGGTGCAGAGAGTAAAATAGCTTTATAGTGCTGTTCCTTATGGGGTTATCAGAGCGAGCTCTATGTCACAGCACTGGGCCCTGTACAGTTATACCGGGGGCTGCCTTGTCTCCTGTAGGTGCAGAGAGTAAAATAGCTTTATAGTGCTGTTCCTTATGGGGTTATCAGAGCGAGCTCTGTCACAGCACTGGGCCCTGTACAGTTATACCGGGGGCTGCCTTGTCTCCTGTAGGTGCAGAGAGTAAAATAGCTTTATAGTGCTGTTCCTTATGGGGTTATCAGAGCGAGGTCTATGTCACAGCACTGGGCTCTGTACAGTTATACCGGGGGCTGCCTTGTCTCCTGTAGGTGCAGAGAGTAAAATAGCTTTATAGTGCTGTTCCTTATGGGGTTATCAGAGCGAGGTCTATGTCACAGCACTGGGCCCTGTACAGTTATACCGGGGACTGCCTTGTCCCCTGTAGGTGCAGAGAGTAAAATAGCTTTATAGTGCTGTTCCTTATGGGGTTATCAGAGCGAGCTCTATGTCACAGCACTGGGCCCTGTACAGTTATACCGGGGGCTGCCTTGTCCCCTGTAGGTGCAGAGAGTAAAATAGCTTTATAGTGCTGTTCCTTATGGGGTTATCAGAGCGAGCTCTATGTCACAGCACTGGGCTCTGTACAGTTATACCGGGGGCTGCCTTGTCTCCTGTAGGTGCAGAGAGTAAAATAGCTTTATAGTGCTGTTCCTTATGGGGTTATCAGAGCGAGCTCTATGTCACAGCACTGGGCCCTGTACAGTTATACCGGGGGCTGCCTTGTCCCCTGTAGGTGCAGAGAGTAAAATAGCTTTATAGTGCTGTTCCTTATGGGGTTATCAGAGCGAGCTCTATGTCACAGCACTGGGCCCTGTACAGTTATACCGGGGGCTGCCTTGTCTCCTGTAGGTGCAGAGAGTAAAATAGCTTTATAGTGCTGTTCCTTATGGGGTTATCAGAGCGAGCTCTATGTCATAGCACTGGGCCCTGTACAGTTATACCGGGGGCTGCCTTGTCTCCTGTAGGTGCAGAGAGTAAAATAGCTTTATAGTGCTTTTCCTTATGGGGTTATCAGAGCGAGCTCTATGTCACAGCACTGGGCCCTGTACAGTTATACCGGGGGCTGCCTTGTCTCCTGTAGGTGCAGAGAGTAAAATAGCTTTATATTGCTGTTCCTTATGGGGTTATCAGAGCGAGCTCTATGTCACAGCACTGGGCCCTGTACAGTTATACCGGGGGCTGCCTTGTCCCCTGTAGGTGCAGAGAGTAAAATAGCTTTATAGTGCTGTTCCTTATGGGGTTATCAGAGCGAGCTCTATGTCACAGCACTGGGCCCTGTACAGTTATACCGGGGGCTGCCTTGTCTCCTGTAGGTGCAGAGAGTAAAATAGCTTTATAGTGCTGTTCCTTATGGGGTTATCAGAGCGAGCTCTATGTCACAGCACTGGGCCCTGTACAGTTATACCGGGGGCTGCCTTGTCTCCTGTAGGTGCAGAGAGTAAAATAGCTTTATAGTGCTGTTCCTTATGGGGTTATCAGAGCGAGCTCTATGTCACAGCACTGGGCCCTGTACAGTTATACCGGGGGCTGCCTTGTCCCCTGTAGGTGCAGAGAGTAAAATAGCTTTATAGTGCTGTTCCTTATGGGCTTATCAGAGCGAGCTCTATGTCACAGCACTGGGCCCTGTACAGTTATACCGGGGGCTGCCTTGTCTCCTGTAGGTGCAGAGAGTAAAATAGCTTTATATTGCTGTTCCTTATGGGGTTATCAGAGCGAGCTCTATGTCACAGCACTGGGCCCTGTACAGTTATACCGGGGGCTGCCTTGTCTCCTGTAGGTGCAGAGAGTAAAATAGCTTTATAGTGCTGTTCCTTATGGGGTTATCAGAGCGAGCTCTATGTCACAGCACTGGGCTCTGTACAGTTATACCGGGGGCTGCCTTGTCTCCTGTAGGTGCAGAGAGTAAAATAGCTTTATAGTGCTGTTCCTTATGGGGTTATCAGAGCGAGCTCTATGTCACAGCGCAGGGCCCTGTACAGTTATACCGGGGGCTGCCTTGTCTCCTGTAGGTGCAGAGAGTAAAATAGCTTTATAGTGCTGTTCCTTATGGGGTTATCAGAGCGAGCTCTATGTCACAGCACTGGGCCCTGTACAGTTATACCGGGGGCTGCCTTGTCTCCTGTAGGTGCAGAGAGTAAAATAGCTTTATAGTGCTGTTCCTTATGGGGTTATCAGAGCGAGCTCTATGTCACAGCACTGGGCCCTGTACAGTTATACCGGGGGCTGCCTTGTCTCCTGTAGGTGCAGAGAGTAAAATAGCTTTATAGTGCTGTTCCTTATGGGGTTATCAGAGCGAGCTCTATGTCACAGCACTGGGCCCTGTACAGTTATACCGGGGGCTGCCTTGTCTCCTGTAGGTGCAGAGAGTAAAATAGCTTTATAGTGCTGTTCCTTATGGGGTTATCAGAGCGAGCTCTATGTCACAGCACTGGGCCCTGTACAGTTATGCCGGGGGCTGCCTTGTCTCCTGTAGGTGCAGAGAGTAAAATAGCTTTATAGTGCTGTTCCTTATGGGGTGGTCAGAGGGGGTTTGTTATATGCCAGAGAGACAAAACAGTAATGATTTGATTTGCCCACAAACAAGCTACTTACAGAAGCTCTCGTGTACAGGTTCTGGCTAATTGATTGCTATTTAGTGTAATTACTAATACTGTATAACATACAGGAATGAGTAGATCTGTTTACCAGGACCTGCTTGTTTACGATGTGCGACTGATGCAACGTAATTGCACAAGTGAGCCTTCCAGCCTTTTCATGTAAAGTGAATTAACTAATTGCAGGTAACACCTGTTACTCATGTTCTGCTAGAGGAAGCAGGTGCTGTTCCAGCTCATGTGAAATCGCTCTCAATATTTACATTTTCCTCCTGAAACTGAGTGGCACATTATATAGATGGTACAAATCTCTCCTTAACTTTGCATGTCTTGTAACAAAAGTGTTAATCTTGTCGTCCTAAAACAGTTTTGTGTCTATACTTTGCAATGCATAAACTTACATGCTCCTTTTAAATAATAAAAATAGTCTGATCTATAATTAAAGGGACAGTCAAGTCCAAAAAAAAAACTTCAAATAGGGCATGTCATTTTAAACAACTTTCCAATTTACTTTTATCAACAATTTTGCTTTGTTCTTTTGGTATTCTTAGTTGAAAGCTAAACCTAGGAGGTTCATATGCTAATTTTTTTAGACCTTGAAGGCTGCCTCTACTCTAAATGCATTTTGACAGTTTTTCACCACTAGAGGCCGTTAGTTCATGTGTTTCATTTAGATAACATTGAGCTAATACACATGAATTTACTGAGGAGAGAGCACTGATTGGCTACAAAGCATGTCTGTCAAAAGAACTGAAATAAGGGGGCAGTCTGCAGAGGCTTAAATACAAGGTAATTACAGAGCTAAAACGTGTATTATTATAACTGTGTTTGTTTTGCAAAATTGGGGAATGGGTAATTAAGGGATTATCTTTTAAAAAACAAAACAAATTCTGGTGTTGACTGCCCCTTTAATAAACCTAATTACAGTGTTTTACTGGAATGTTCCCTTTCTTGCTGTAACAGTGAGCAGTGTTTATATGGCTAATACCTCTCTGTAGGTAACCGAACCTGATGGTGGATTTCCTACTTCTGTCATCTGCAATAATGATTTCACAGCGCAAGCTCTCTCTAGTTGTTTACAGTATTGTGCCATTAATTCAGTGTTTTGTTTTTCTTGCTTTTTGCAACTCCTAGCAATATCAGCAGAGTCATAAAAAACCTTTATTTGTAGAAAGTTTTTTATTCAGCTTGCGGAGTAGTACAAAATCCTTAAAGGGACAGTACAGTCAGAATTAAACTGAAATTGATTGGATGGAGAATATTTATTTTTGTTTAATTTACTCCTTTTTATCAACATCTGGCAGCAGTGTTTTAATCCATGTTGTACATAGTTGCAATGCAGCTGCCACAGACTCCTAAAGACATATGCACGCTCCTATGTTCCTATCAGCCTGTCTAGATTAATTTACTTTTCAACAAATGATTCCAACAAAACAAAGCAACATTGGTTATAGAAGTAAATTGTAAAACTGTTTAAAATTGCATTTTCTACTGTCCCTTTAACTCGCAACTAAAATGTATCTGTTCACATCAGTGGTTAAAGGGACAGTCAACACTTCATTTAACATGATTGGATATTGAAAATAAAAAACCGAAGTTGCGCCTGCACTATACCCCTCCTGCCTTGCCGCCTTGCTTCTTTCCTAATCAGTGTCGCTAACCTCTCTAATAACCGGTAAATATGGCAGCCGAACTCCCCCCACCGTTACGTAGCTGCTTTCTTCTTCAACGGATAAGCAAATCAGAATCCAGTCCTCGGACAGAAATTGCACGCTCTGTGGGGGGAGTTCGGCTGCCATATTTACCAGTTAGAGAGGTTAGCGACGCTGATTAGGAAAGAAGCAAGGCAGGAGGGGTATAGTGCAGGCGCATTTTCGTTTTTTTTATTTTCAATATGCAATCATGTTAAATGAAGTGTTGACTGTCCCTTTAACATGCGTGGAAAACGTGACGTTTCATGATGGTGTTTTGCTCATTTGTATAATGGTCAAGTTTGAAAACTAAAGTACATTTTGAGATGGGATTCAGAGGATTTTATGAGTGCTGATTTACCTAACCATTAGGTATGGTTTAGATTTAGATCCAAAAGCAGCTAAGATCCTTCTCCCTATATTTATGATACTGAAAAAACAAAAAAAAACAATTTTTTTGCTAAGCTTCTTTCCCAAAATATATTGCTTTCTAGTTAAATAAATACAACTATAATTCTCAAGAGCATTTCCTTATTGCAGGGCTGGACAATTCCAGGATCCAGGGAGCCGATTACTCCTAGAATTTTCTCCCTGGTGCCTTACGTTTTGAGTTATTCTCCATATACCACTGTCTGGCTCATAAAAGTATATCTGGCTCCTAATTATTCTTATGGTCTACTCCAATTTTTAAATTGATTTGTCTTCTCCTGCCTTATGGCAGAGTATCATGCGTTTAACTATACATTCAACCGCTTGTGGTGGTTAAAGTCAGCTGTGGTGACAGTGCATTACTGTTACAATAGTAACATAGTAGATGAGGTTGAAAAAAGACCGAAGTCCATAGAGTTCAACCTATACTAATCCAATATACAGTACTTACAAAAAAGCTCCAGTTGAGCTTAAATTAATCCCACTAAAAGCTGACCCACTTAATACAAGCAATCATATCCATGAATTTTGTTTTTAGCCAGAAATGTATGCAAACCATTTTTAAATGTATCTACGGTATTGGCATTCACTACCTCCTTTGGTAATGAGTTCCACAATTTTATTGCTCTTACAGTGGAAAAAACGTTTCTGTTGCAGGAGATTAAATCTCCTTTCCTCCAACCTTAAACTGTGACCTCTTGTCAGAAACAATTTTCTTGGAATAAACAGAGCTTCTGCCATCTCTGTATATGGGCCTTGAATATATTTATATAAAGTAATCATGTCACCTCTCGAGCGTCTTGCAGGGGTTAAACGTATGCTGCTCCAACACATTCCAGCTTTTTATTATCATTTAAATGTCTGAGCCGTGTTTCCAAGGATCTTTTGAGCCTGGACATGTGAAGAGGAGTCATAAAGGAATGACTAGGGACAGTTATTCGCCACTTGCACCCTGAATTATCGAGCCCTGGGATAGAGCATGCAATTTGAAAAAATGTACTTCTATAATCATGTTTACTTAAAAGGACATCTAATTCTAAATAAATGCTAGATATGATCTAATCAAATCATATATTAGCCTGCAAGGAATATACATGGTGTTTTTTTTAAATTATTATTCTTATACTGTTTAAATATTAGTGTGTTTTTGTGTCCAATGGCTGCCATCATGTTCTAACCTAGGTTCCTTCTGTGCTATGGCCAATCAGGGACAGTTATATATGGGTCACAAGTGTCCAATGACTGTGTGAAAAACAGCTGTGTTTGTCTGGAGTCTGCACTTCACTTCTAACCCCACAGTTTCCAGAGATAAAGTAAGGAAAAGGGGACACATAAATAATGTAAATGTCACAAATGTTTTTGTAATGTCTTGTAATTACAAGGTGCTTACTGTCACTTGAATGAGGAATCTCAGGTGAGCTTAGGAGGGTTCACGTGTCTTTAGTCATCTGGCGGCAGTGTTTTTAACAATGTTTATAGCAATGTATATAAGTTTAAAAAAACACTGTTGCCAAATGGTCAAAAACACGAGTGCTCCGGAGCTCACCTAGGATTATTCTTTAACAAAGGATACAAACAGAACAAAGCAAATTTGAGAGGAGTAAATTGGAATATTGTTTAAAATTGCTGCTGTTTGAATTGTAAGTGTTTAATGTTGAATTTACTGCCCTTTTTTAATTATTTTATGCTAGGGTTGGTGCAGTGATTCATAACCATCCCAAGACAGACTGTTTCGTTAAATGTTGTGTTTTGCCCGGAATCAACTTCACCCAGCAGTGATTCAAACCTTCTCCCAGCTGATGAGTAGCAATAACTACGAAACAGTCTGTCCTGGGATGGTTATGAATCACTGCACTAACCCTAGCTAAGCTTATTAGCTGTGTGAACATCAATGCTTTGGCGTTAAGGGAATCTGCTGAAAAGCAGACTTGAAGTAAAAAGGTGTGTCATTGTGAACTTAATTTGCATAGCTAACCCAGAATCCTTTGCTGCATTAGAAACAATGTATTCCAGATGTTTTCTGTGGGAAAAACAGGCTTTCTAGCCTGTCTAGATTTGTTAATGAACTACACAATGAGATATATATATATATATATATATATATATATATATATATATATATATATATATATATATATATATATATATATACACACACTTTGTTTTCTTAGAAAAAAACTATTCTGCAGAATAAAATGAGCATGTTTTGCTGTGTTGTATCTGGTAGCTGTTATTAAATACTGATTTATGTGAGTAGTGTAATTGTGTGCCTGTAATTCATATGGCCTCATCCAAAATGCAAATCTAAGCAACCTATAAAATACGGTATATTTCTTTAATGTTGACAGATATCATAAGACATTTTAGTGTTGTACATTAGTGGGTCGGTGCCACCGCACTATATCCCTCACGTCAGAGCTAACAAATAATGAAAGGGACTTTAAAGCCATTTTATATATGCTTATTATAATGCTTGACACATGTTAAAAATCTAGGATCCAGGCGGTCTATTTCAGGGTGAGTTTATATACATTATGGGCTAGATTGCACAAACATTTGCATGCCACTTGTAAAGTGTTTTTTTTTTGCGATCGTTTGCGCGGAGGTTAAATTGCTCTTACATTACGCTAAAATTGTTCCCGCGATCTCAGAGCTGTGGTAAACTGTTTTGTGAAATTAAAAAGTTGCACAAAACACATCAAAAATACATTAAAGTACAGTTACTCACAACACTGACAGTAATAAAAATGTATTTAAAAAAATATTTCACAAAGAAGTTTTATAAGGGCTCAAAGATATGAGAAGAAAAAAAAAGTACATAAGAATATATAAGTAGCCCTTAAGGGTTAAATATCATACAGTGTCACATAAAATGATGTAATTCTATATAAATACAAAACCCACAAATGTAGATACAGCCTATTCAGGTACCTCTAAGAAACGAAGTGCCGGCACTAATAGCTCAGCCAGAGTTCAAATAAAGTTCCATAAGCTCTTCCTTAGAGGGGACAAAATCCTATCCTCAAATACAGGTGTTAGAAATGACATTAATTATTGTTCCATTTAGGTTTACAAGAGCCGGGTTCCTGCTATTGCTCAAGTGTAAGGGGGGTCACACTAAATACTTGCCACTTTAGCCTATAGAAGCTGTGTGGTTTTTTTATACTGCATACAAATATTCTGTAACGTTTGGTTGTTTTCTAATAAAGAGACTGCTAATTATATGTGGTCACTATACTTTAAGACTTTTTGCACAGTAATGTGTGTGTGTATAAAATAACTCATTGTGTAACCCAATTACAAATCTAGACAAGTCAGAAGACTTGCTTTTCCCACAGAAACTCTCCGAATACATTGTTTCCAATACAGAAAATGATTCTTGGTAAGATAGTGGAAGCAACAGCACTACATGTAATCCAATATCTATACTGCAGGTGTACGAGAGGTATTGCCAAATTACCACAATTAATAAAAAAAATTATTTTCAGCAATCATATAATGAACAAAATTAGTGTTTATTTTTCATATAATTCAAAAGTGAAATGACATAGGCCCTACATACTCCCCAATCACACACACACTTTCTCTATCTATCACACATACAGATAGAGAGAGATAAAGAGGCGGTGCAATTCACAATGAGAAAATAGGATATAGTGTGGTACGTTTTTTTTTTTTGATTTCCCAAAGAGTAGTCATTAAACAAACATGGGGCTGCTCACCTTTTTATACCTCCATAGATATACGCATCGCTTGGAGGCGAATATATCACTGACTTTAACTGTGTTAAAGATGTATGAGTGTTATCCTGAGAAATACTCATGCAGACGGATACAGACCTTTTGTAATCCCCATGCAGAGAGATTTTGAATTTTGTTTACAGATCTCTTTATTATACGTAAAGAATACCCCATACATGTGTAGCTTTTCTACTCCACAGTAGTAATGAAAAGCCCGCCTGAAATAATCCCTAAACTAAAGGGAATAGACAAAAATACGGTATAGGAGTGGGCACAGTTCAGAAGCTTAAAAAGTAGAAATGGAAAACATAAAATATATGTGTATATCCACCCACGGGAGTAAAAAATCTATATATGTATATACCCAGGAGGCAAATATATCACTGATGTAAAGTCTTTCAAGTCCTGATATTTGGATTGTAGAGAACAGAGTGGTCATAATTATAACCACCATTCTCTAAAAAATGCCAGTAGGCTATTCAATAAAATAGTGCTTTTAAAAGAATACAAATATTATTATAATAAGTTTATACAAAAATTTTAAAAACTTTTTAAAACTATAAAAACTTGGAGCCAAGAATAGCAAGCTGCCGGTTTGCTGTTTGAGCGTTCTCGTCAAAACTAGGAATGACGGCACTACCCAGAATTTTCTAAGCGTTTTGTGAACCCATACTTCACTTCATCAGAGGTCTTGATTCATAACTATACAAGGGTGGAGATGAAAAGGATTATTTTGTTACACTATCCTTAAAGGACCAGTCAACACATTAGATTTGCATAATCAACAAATGCAATAGCACTTAGTCTGAACTTCAAATGAGTAGTAGATTTCTTTATAACAAATTTCAAAGTTATGTATATTTCCACTCACCTTGTACCATGTGATAGCAATCAGCCAATCACAAATGCATATACGTATAGTCTGAGTTCTTGCACATGCTCAGTAGGATCTGGTGACTCAAAAATTGTAAATATAAAAGACTGTGCACATTTTTTTTTAATGGAAGTAAATTGGAAAGTTGTTTAAAATTACATGCTGTGTCTGAATCATGAAAATTTAATTTAACCTGAGTGTCCTTTTAACCTGTGCACATGTATTTCCTAATAAATGTTTCTGCTAAAATTCACAGAAGTAGATCAATGACCAGTGTCATCCCTCTAGGGCTCCCTGTTTTTAATGTGTGTATCCAAAACCTTTATTTTTATTTACAAAACTGACACTCTATCGCCCCCTTTGATTAACCTAGGAACATGCTCTATTGCTTGAAACTTATGGAAATCTAGATTTTGCGCTTGGCCTCACTACCCACCTTTATTGGTTCCACCACTCACTCTTAGCTAACCCATTCTAGTGCTCCTCTCCTGACTGCCACCTTATTAGTCCCACCTCTCACTCTTAGCTAACTCGGTCTAGTGCTCCTCTCCCCATGACTGTGCCACCTTATTAATTCCACCTCTCACTCTTAGCTAACTCGGTCTAGTGCTCCTCTCCCCATGACTGTGCCACCTTATTAATTCCACCTCTCACTCTTAGCTAACTCGATCTAGTGCTAGTCTCCTCCTGTCTGTGCCACCCTATTAGTTCCCCCTCCCACTCTTAACTAAATCAGTCTAGTGCTCCTCTCCTGACTGTGACACCCTATTAGTTCCACCTCTCATTCTTAGCCAACTCAGTCTAGTGCTCCTCTCCCCATGACACTGCCACCTTATTAATTCCACCTCTCACTCTTAGCTAACTCGGTCTAGTGCTCCTCTCCCCATGACTGTGACACCTTATTAATTCCACCTCTCACTCTTAGCTAACTCGGTCTAGTGCTAGTCTCCTCCTGTCTGTGCCACCCTATTAGTTCCCCCTCCCACTCTTAGCTAACCCATTCTAGTGCTCCTCTCCTGACTGTGACACCCTATTAGTTCCACCTCTCATTCTTAGCCAACTCAGTCTAGTGCTCCTCTCCCCATGACACTGCCACCTTATTAATTCCACCTCTCACTCTTAGTTAACTCAGTCTGGTTTCGCCTTGACTCTTGCACAAACCAAATTCTTCACTCTCCCTATGTCATTTGTAAAGCCCTCATTCAACAACGCCTCCATCTGGTGCACCTTCTGCCAGAGGACAAAAGGACTCTGCAACCTGCAGAACAGACGGAGCACAGCCCCATAATTTCTGTGAAAGGCGCATACTCGGCCAATGTGCTGCCTGCCCTTTACCAGCTACTGCAACTGTTGGCGCTAGTGGACTTAAACTGGGTGAAGAAAGGGTCATAGATGAGTGTGTGGGTCTGGGACCCCAAACATTTGGTGCAATGTTTAATTTTATGGGGTGCCAATTGAAATCCGGAAAATAGAAAACTGTCTTTTTATATATGAGCAATTCATCTTTACATTACAAGAGATCTGCATACACACCAATAGAAATGTGATACAGTTTGTTGTTGGGTTTGTAAATGCACAATGTAGTTGCCCTTCTCCAGCATTCATTCATTTACAATAACAAACCGAGTGAATGAATATAACATTTGCTTAGTGTACATAGGGTTAGCTTTAAGACTTGCTACCCTGATTTAGCCTGCAAGTTATACATTAACACTTTAAATGCTTGTAACTTACTTAGCTGTGGTTTAAACCTTTGTTTGCCAGAAACTAGTTTAACACTTTAATTACATTTTAAGGTCCTGGGTCTAGTACCCATGTCACATTGTGCATCTGTGGCACCATGTATGGGGATATGAAGAGAATGTAGAACAAGGGTTACTGGTCTACTTTATTGGGGTTTGTCAGTGCTCCCTAATTATGCATGTTTTTTTTTTTCTTTTTTTTGCATTTTTTGTACGAAGTGCTGATGCAGTTTTTTTTTTTTTTTTTTAATGCGCACTACAACTTCAGTGTCAAGCTGTCAGGGGGCCTGGTGCTGTGCTGCATCTTATATTTTTGGAACTTTAAAGGGATAGCACTGCAGAATCTGTTGGTGCTCTATAAATAAACGATAATAATAAAGGGATATGAAACCCAAAGCTTTTTGTTTGTGATTCAGACAGAGAATACAATTTTTGAAAAGTATCAAATTTGCTTTGTTCCCATAATAATTCTTTGTTGAACAGATACCTAGGTAGGCATCTGAAGCGCTACATGGCAGGATATAGTGTCGCCATCTAGTGCTCTTGCAAATGGATAATAATCTTGAAAAACTGCTGTTATATAGTGCTCTAGACATGGGCCAGCTCCTAAGCTTACTTCCCTGCTTTTTAACAAGAGAACAAAGACAATTTGATGATAGAAGTAAATTAGGAAGTTAAATTGTGTGCTCTATCTGAATTATGATAGAAAAAGTTTCAGATTCACGTCTCTTAAATACATACATAGATAAATAAATAAGATGGCTTCCCAAACATTAGGGCTCCTAATTATTTTTTTTTCCGCTGGCTCTTAACTTTTGGACAGAATTGTCAATCCCTGGCTTGGCATACTAATAAATGTATAACAAATGGTAACAATGCTAACAAATTGTGCAAAACAACCTGGTTTCAATACTAATGTTTATTTAAATATATAAAACACAATGTGCAAAAAATGCAAACATAGTTGCAACCTCTCTACAGAGTGATTAATCACAGCTTGATTAGCAGTACAAACACTTGAGAATGTGTTGCAAGTGAATTGTATCCTAATACATCAATGCCTACTTGCAAACTTTATGATGTATCAATACAGTGCAAAGGAACTAGACATGATGGTATAATGTATCACAATAAAACAAATACATACAAAATAAAAATGAGCAAATGTTAACAGCAAGTCACAACCTACTGGTCTGGCCAGACAACTCAGACAATATACTCACTACGTGTTTCTGGGTCACACCCCTTCATCAGGTGTAATACAAATTTTATTCACACTAATTATACACATTCACACACAGTGTTCATAGTATCAGTGGCACTCTATTATTTTCCTTAATATTAATAAATGTAACAATACAAAATTGCAAACATGTTTAATTGGTTAAAAATCCATGCGCTTTTGCACAACTTGCTTGTTAAACAGGTGAATTGAGAGTTTCACAAATTGTACTACTGTCTCATAACCCTTCCTATCTATCTTTTGTAATTTGTGTACAAATAAATGTTTATATTATTTATTTATTTTTTATGTGATTTTTCTGTCCTATATTTTCCTTCCCAGAGGCGTAACTAGAAACCCTAGGGCCCAGGTGCAAGAATCTAAGAAGCCCACCCCCCCAAAAAAAAAGTTGAATTTGATATATATATATATATATATATATATATATATATATATATATATATATATATATATATATATATATATATATATATATATATATATATATATATATATATATATATATATATACATTGAACACCGAAAACCCCCCAATGTGAATCGGATTACATGTCTGCAAAAGGAGGTACCCTGTGCCCACAGTCTGTGAGATGGTCTGACCCCCTATTACTGTATATAGTGACTTAGTGACAGTCTATAATCTGCCGGTGAGATGGCTGGCCTGACCCTACCCGCCCCAGTACTTTTTATAAAGTGACCACAGTAGTCTGTGACATGATCCAGCCCCCCCCCGTACTGTATATAGTGGTACTGTATAGTGACACTGTTTTAGGCCCCCCCCCCCCCCCATGCTGTTGTAACAAGGTCTGTAATTTTGCTGGTTCCACAAACATACACAAACCTACACATACATGCATAAATACACACACAGTCACATACAGTGGATATCAAAAGTTTACACACCCCTGTTAAAATGGCAGGTTTCTGTGATGTAAAAAAAATGAGACAAAGATAAATCATTTCAGAACTTTTTCCACATTTTTAATGTGACCTATAAAATATGCAACTGATTTGAAAAACAAACTGAAATCTTTTAGGTGAAGGGAAGTAAAAATAAAATATGGTTGCATAAGTGTGCACACCCTTAAACTAATACTTTGTTGAAGCAACTTTTGATTTTATTACAGCACTCAGTCTTTTGGGGTATGAGTCTATCAGCATGGCACATCTTGACTTGGCAAGATTTGCCCACTCTTCTTTGCAAAAACACTCCAAATCTGTCGGATTGCGAGGGCATCTCCTGTGCACAGCCCTCTTCAGATCACCCCACAGATTTTCGATTGGATTCAGGCCTGGGCTCTGGCTGGACCATTCCAAAACTTTAATCTTCTTCTGGTGAAGCCATTCCTTTGTTGATTTGGATGTATGCTTTGGGTCGTTTGTCATGCTGAAAGATGAAGTTCCTCTTAATGTTCAGCTTTCTAGCAGAAGCCTGAAGGTTTTGTGCCAATATTGACTGGTATTTGGAACTGTTCATAATTCCCTCTACCTTTTAAATAAGGCTCCAGTTCCAGCTGAAGAAAAACAGCCCCAAAACATGATGCTGCCATCACCATGTTTCACTGTGGGTATGGTGTTCTTTTGGTGATATGCAGTGTTGTTTTTGCGCCAAACATATCTCTTGGAATTATTGCCAAAAAGTTCAACCTTGGTTTCGTCAGACCATAACACCTTTTCTCCCATGTTTTTGGGACACTTCAGATGTGTTTTTGCTAAATTTAGCTGGGCTTGGATGTTTTTCTTTGTAAGAAAAGGCTTCCATCTTGCCGTCTACCCCAAAGCCCAAACATATGAAGAATACGGGAGATTGTCACATGTACCACACAGCCAGTACTTGCCAGATATTCCTGTAGCTCCTTTAATGTTGCTGTAGGAATCTTGGTAGCCTCCCAGACCAGTTTTCTTTTTGTCTTTTCATCAATTTTGGAGGGACATCCAGTTCTTGGTAATGTCATTGTTGTGCCATATGTTCTCCACTTGATGACTGTCTTCTCTGTGTTCCATGGTATATCTAATGCCTTGGAAATTCTTTTGTACCCTTCTCCTGACACCTTTTAACAATGAGATCCCTCTGATGCTTTGGAAACTCTCTGCGGACCATGGCTTTTGTGTAGGACGCGACTAAGAAAATGTCAGTAAAGACCTACTAGAACAGCTGAACTTTATTTGGGGTTAATCAGAGGCACTTTAAATTATGGCAGGTGTGTGATGACTCTTATTTAACATGGTTTTGAATGTGATTGCTTAATTTTGAACACAGCTACATCCCCAGTTATAAGAGGGTGTGCACACTACATTATTTTAGTATTTTTTTTTTTTTGTTTACTTCCCTCCACCTTAAAGATTTCAGTTTGTTTTTCAATTGAGTTGTGTAGTTTATAGGTCATATTAAAGGTGGAAAAAGTTCTGAAATTATTTATCTTTGTCTCATTTTTTTTAATCACAAAAACCTGACATTTTAACAGGGGTGTGTAGACTTTTTTTTTATATCCACTGTACACTAGTGAGGCATCATGTCACACTCGCATGATATCAGTGCAGGCAGTGGCAGGTTAACGATTTTTATTTGGAAAATTTATTGTTGTTTTTTTTAAACTTAGCCCCCACCCTCAGGGGCCCGGTCACAGTTGCGACCTCTGCACCCTCTGTAGTTCCACCCCTGTTCCTTCCCTCTGTAAAACATTTCTCTGGTTCTTAAGTTTTATACAAATGTATCCACATTTTGGGGTTTATGGTCCCCAGGGTGTATTACATAAAATTCAGACAGTGTTAGTCTGTTATGTCAGAAGCTCTTGTACTTCTGTGGCTTTGTATTCTGTAATACTGCTAACTGTAAGTGCCTGTAATATACTGGACGTATTTACCTTGTTGTCATGTGACATATACTCATCTCCTGTGATAAGTGCACAGTGACAGGGTGTTGGGTCTGCTGCTGCACTTGTAGCTGCAAGACATTGCTGACGTCTCTCATGGAGGCTGAGAAGCTCTTGTGGTTAAAGCAAAGACGTGGAAGCAATTTAGAGCCTGAAGCTCTTCAGTTTGTCGTAATTCTTTTCATGTTTGGTTAAAGGTCAAAATATTCCCTTTGAGTTTCTTTGAAAGAAAACTGCTCACCCACTATCACCTTTACAAAACATGAGCGGTGGAAAACCACACTACCAGGAGCGGAATGTGGTGCTTCCTGTCTATAATGAAATGGCTGATATATAAAAACCACCTGTGAATGCTTGGAATTGTTCTTGGCTAAAATTCCTTCTCAGGTTTATATTATAAATCTGTAAATCCCTGATATGTATTATAAAGTGTGTGATTTCATTTTAAAGAATCATGACTTGAGCTGTAGCAATTTTATTTATTTTTATTAAAAAGAAATGGAACGTTTAGTCTAAATTTCATTTAAATTTTATCACATAGCTTTTATATCCTATATTTTATAAAAGGCCAAGTGTGTTTGTCTGAAGCCGTCATGCGCAGTAGAGACAAACACACTTGGCCTTAGATTGACCTCGCACACGCACCTCCGTAGTTTAAGCAGCGCAACCTCGCACGCGCACCTCCGCAATTGTAACAGCAGCACGATGATCAGGTACAACCCGACCTCGCACGCGCACCTCCGCAATTGTAACAGCAGCGCGATGATCGGGTACAGGAGAGAGAGAGAGCAAAAGAGGAGAGAGAGAGAGCAAAAGAGGAGAGAGAGAGAGCAAAAGAGGAGAGAGAGAGAGCAAAAGAGGAGAGAGAGAGAGCAAAAGAGGAGAGAGAGAGAGCAAAAGAGGAGAGAGAGAGAGCAAAAGAGGAGAGAGAGAGAGCAAAAGAGGAGAGAGAGAGAGCAAAAGAGGAGAGAGAGAGAGAGCAAAAGAGGAGAGAGAGAGAGCAAAAGAGGAGAGAGAGAGAGAGAGCAAAAGAGGAGAGAGAGAGAGAGAGCAAAAGAGGAGAGAGAGAGAGAGAGCAAAAGAGGAGAGAGAGCAAAAGAGGAGAGAGAGAGAGCAAAAGAGGAGAGAGAGAGAGCAAAAGAGGAGAGAGAGAGAGAGCAAAAGAGGAGAGAGAGAGAGCAAAAGAGGAGAGAGAGAGAGAGAGCAAAAGAGGAGAGAGAGAGAGAGAGCAAAAGAGGAGAGAGAGAGAGCAAAAGAGGAGAGAGAGAGAGCAAAAGAGGAGAGAGAGAGAGCAAAAGAGGAGAGAGAGAGAGCAAAAGAGGAGAGAGAGAGAGCAAAAGAGAAGAGAGAGAGAGCAAAAGAGGAGAGAGAGAGAGCAAAAGAGGAGAGAGAGAGAGCAAAAGAGGAGAGAGAGAGAGCAAAAGAGGAGAGAGAGAGAGCAAAAGAGGAGAGAGAGAGAGCAAAAGAGGAGAGAGAGAGAGCAAAAGAGGAGAGAGAGAGAGCAAAAGAGGAGAGAGAGAGAGAGCAAAAGAAGAGAGAGAGAGCAAAAGAGGAGAGAGAGAGAGCAAAAGAGGAGAGAGAGCAAAAGAGGAGAGAGAGAGAGAGCAAAAGAGGAGAGAGAGAGAGAGCAAAAGAGGAGAGAGAGAGAGAGAGCAAAAGAGGAGAGAGAGAGAGCAAAAGAGGAGAGAGAGAGAGAGAGCAAAAGAGGAGAGAGAGAGAGAGAGCAAAAGAGGAGAGAGAGAGAGAGAGCAAAAGAGGAGAGAGAGAGAGCAAAAGAAGAGAGAGAGAGAGCAAAAGAAGAGAGAGAGAGAGAGAGAGCAAAAGAAGAGAGAGAGAGAGAGCAAAAGAAGAGAGAGCAAAAGAGGAGAGAGAGAGAGCAAAAGAGGAGAGAGAGAGAGCAAAAGAGGAGAGAGAGAGAGCAAAAGAGGAGAGAGAGCAAAAGAGGAGAGAGAGCAAAAGAGGAGAGAGAGCAAAAGAGGAGAGAGAGAGAGCAAAAGAGGAGAGAGAGAGAGCAAAAGAGGAGAGAGAGAGAGAGCAAAAGAGGAGAGAGAGAGCAAAAGAGGAGAGAGAGAGAGAGCAAAAGAGGAGAGAGAGAGAGAGGGAGAGAGAGAGAGAGAGCAAAAGAGGAGAGAGAGAGAGAGAGCAAAAGAGGAGAGAGAGAGAGCAAAAGAGGAGAGAGAGAGAGAGCAAAAGAGGAGAGGGGGAGAGAGAGAGCAAAAGAGGAGAGGGGGGAGAGAGAAAGCAAAAGAGGAGAGGGGGGAGAGAGAAAGCAAAAGAGGAGAGGGGGGAGAGAGAAAGCAAAAGAGGAGAGGGGGGAGAGAGAAAGCAAAAGAGGAGAGGGGGGGAGAGAGAAAGCAAAAGACGAGGGGGGAGAGAGAAAGCAAAAGAGGAGAGGGGGGAGAGAACTCAAAAGAGAAGGCGGGGGGGGAGAGAACTCAAAAGAGAAGGGGGAAGAGAGAACTCAAAAGAGAAGGGGGGGGGGAGAGAACTCAAAAGAGAAGGGGGGGGGGAAGAGAGAACTCAAAAGAGAAGGGGGGGGAGAGAGAACTCAAAAGAGAAGGGTGGGGGAGAGAGAGGGAGCAAGGGTTGGAACCGCGGTACCTAAAAAATTGGCCCGTGTACACAGGCTTTAGGACTAGTAATTTATATAAGCTTAGTGTTCGCATGGATTTATAAAGACGCGTGCACACATCCTACCTAGGTAATCACTTCAGCAAAGAACACCAGGGGAATTAAGTCAATTTGACAATCGATGAGTATTAGAAATGCTTTTAAAATTGTGTTCTCTATCTGAGTGATGAAAAAAACATTAACTTTTGCTACTTTTATGGAGTGCATACTGAAGTAGGATCAGGAATGTGAGCATGTCTTGATAATTTTATGTATAATGTTATTTCAGATGCTGCTGCTATATTTTGTTTAACAACACGCTCATGAGCATATCTAGACCAGGCTGGCTTGCTGTCTGTGTATATCTAGACCAGGCTCGCTCAGTTGTGTTTGTGAAAATATCTAGACCATTCTTCCTTGTCCTTCTCTATGCATATCTAGACCAGGCTCAGTCGACTGTCTCTATGCATATCTAGATTAAGATTGCTTGTTTGTTTCTGTGCATATCTAATTTAAGCTTGCTCAGCTGTCTCTGTGCATATCTAGACAAGGCTCACTCGGCTGTCTCTGAGCATATCTAGACAAGGCTCACTCGGCTGTCTCTGAGCATATCTAGACCAAGCTCACTCGGCTGTCACTGAGCATATCTAGACCAGGCTCACTCGGCTGTCTCTGAGCATATCTAGACCAAGCTCACTCGGCTGTCACTGAGCATATCTAGACCAGGCTCACTCGGCTGTCTCTGAGCATATCTAGACCACACACACACACACACACACACACACACACACACACACACACACACACACACACACACACACACACACACACACTACAACAATTGTATATAAAAAATAATAGGGACTGGACAAATCATAATAGCCAGCTTGGCCCAATAAATGCCAAAAGGATCGCCTGGGGGAACCATGTTCTTTGTTTAGAGAAGGATTGCCTGGTATTTTGGGGCTGGACTAACCTTGTAAGAAAGGATCAGACTGAGACTTCAAGAAAGTTCTACTCGGTGAAAAGCATTATTGTGCTAAAAGAGGCTGCTTTCAGGTGGTAAATCACCATAGATCAAGCTAACAAATGATTGAGCTGTTGTACATTCCTGAAAGAGTGCTTCCCTTTCTGTGCGTATGCGTGTATACATGTATGTGTGTGTATATGTGACAGACCCTGTGGTCAGAACTAAAAGAATTGACCTTGTGTAGCTTTGAGAAGCTGTTTTCTAAAAGGTTTGCTGGCCTCAGCTATTGTGTGCTATAATTACGTTTAAGTAATAAACATTCCATTGTTTAATCACATCTAGAGAGCAGACGCCTCAGTGATAAGAAAAGCCAAGTGTGTGTCTTGTGTTTAAGTTGTTATCAGCTTGAGTAAGGTATTCTATTGTATCATGTCAAAGGGCGTGTTCCCTCCATCTAATGTACCACATTCTTTCAACCCCCCATCTGGGGTCTGACCTGCATATATACTGGGCATATGGCCCTTAATAAAGACATTCTGTTTTAAACCTGAAAACTGGCTGGGTTGTGAGTTGCTGATTCCCTATGCAGGACATTGTTCATCTGGTGTTAACCCTTGGTACACTGTTGGTACTGTAACAATTGGTGGCAAGCAACGGAATGAACCTTATCGCCCAGAAGAGCAACTACACAAGCCAGTAACCTCAGGAAGAGGGGGATTATTACAATACTGACTAAGATGGAAGGAGTACCAGGGACCGAAGGAACCAATGGGTCCAGCATATCAGACAGAACCCCCGAAGAAGCAAGCTTTGATCGGGTGGTTAAAATAAGACTGGCACATTATGGCCCCAACCCATCTGCGGAAATTATAGACCGGGTCATAGCAGCTGTGGAGGCCAACCTACTTCGCCAAAGCGGCGCTGCAGCAGCCCAAGTCACAGCACCCCGAGTGGAAAAGGGAAAAGTAAATTTTGCAGCTTTTAAAAACTTCCTGGAAACAGAGAGAGATTGATGGGTACCTTGCAGATTTTGAGAGGCAATGTGCACAACACAAGGTACCCGCAGAGGACTGGGTCACGATTTTATCCGGAAAATTATCCGGCCGGGCCAGTGAGGCTTTTTGGGCCATTCCAGATGAGGAAGTCGGGGATTATAATACTGTAAAAGAGGCTCTGCTCTCCAGGTATGCGGTTACACCGGAGGCATACCGGAGGCGGTTCAGAGACACTGTCAAATTAGCGGGTGATTCCTACGTTGAGTGGGCAAGTAAGGTGCACCGCACAGCAGCTCACTGGATGGCGGGGTGCCAAGCCGTATCTGGGGAAGAGGTGCTGCAGCTATTCCTGTTGGAACATTGCTTTGACAAGTTATCAGCAGGAGTTAGAGAGTGGGTTTGGGACCGTAAACCCTCCACCCTGCATGAAGCTGCTCGCTTGGCAGATTAGTATATGGATGCCCGCAAACTGGACACTGCTACCACTAAGCCCCCTGCTAGAGTGGAGTACAGACCCCCAGTCACCCCAGCAGCTGCCAGTTACCAACCCCCGGCACACCGCTATACCTCACGGCCTCTGGCCACGAACTACCCTCAGAGAGCCCGGTTCAATTTGCGGGGCTACTCACAACCTATTCGGTGCTTTGGATGTAAGCAACTAGGGCACAAAAGACCAGAGTGTCCCCTAAATGCAGCGAACCAAGCACAGTCCTGGAGAAGACCCGCCGGCGGAATCCCACGTAACCCTCAGCCTGCGGCCCGCTACGTAGAGGCGCAAGAATGCTGGGGCATCCTACATGAAGCAGACCTTGTGCAAGCTGCCCGCCGGAATAACCGGCAACTGGTTAAAGTGAATGGGAAGGAGGTCAGTGTTCTACGGGATACTGGTGCTACAACGACCTTGCTTCGAAAGAACTTGGTGTCTGGAGACACTGTGGCTGTGAGGGTAGCAGGGGGCACTGTGTTCCGCCTACCTGTTGCCAGGGTACATTTGGATTGGGGAGTGGGCGCTAGACCTGTGAATGGTGGGGGTCATGAAGGATTTACCCGCTGATGTTCTCCTTGGAAATAACTTGGCCCCCCTTGTTTCTGCCTACGCTCCTATGGGTCCCGCTGATGTTAACCCTGTGACTACCTGTGCCCAGATCCGTGCAGCAGAGACTGACCCACCTGCTGCTAAGCCCCAGGACGCTGAGCTCAGTAAATCTCTATCCGCTATTGATACGTGGAAGTCCCGTTACAATGCGCTGATGGAGAAGAGGAGCGCAGAGGAAAAAGCACGTTTAGAACGTGAATCTCTGCTAGACAAGCTGCACCGACAGACTGCAGAAAACACCAGCTTGAGAGTGGGACATGAAACATTAAAGACAAACTTAGCGACACTGAAGGAGAAGCTGACGCTGGCTCATAGTGAGGTGCAGCAACTCAAGGGCACCCTATGTCAGTATGAAGGGATTGTGGATACCTATAAAGAGCAGGTACAGAAAACGCGTAAATAAGATGATGGAATTTTGAAGGACTGTTTAGCCCTAGTCTGGGCACTGAGGAAGTTGAACCCTTGTTTGTATGGACAGGAATTCTCTCTCATAACGGGAATACAGATGGATTGTCCTGGCAAACTGACATGTCTACTACCTCCCAGTCCGGTCATCCCCAGGTTGACCCGCCAAAGGGTCAAGCCGGGTCTGCCGGAGTGTTCCACAAGGGGGGAGCTATGTGACAGACCCTGTGGTCAGAACTAAAAGAATTGACCTTGTGTAGCTTTGAGAAGCTGTTTTCTAAAAGACAGGTTTGCTGGCCTCAGCTATTGTGTGCTATAATTACGTTTAAGTAATAAACATTCCATTGTTTAATCACATCTAGAGAGCAGACGCCTCAGTGATAAGAAAAGCCAAGTGTGTGTCTTGTGTTTAAGTTGTTATCAGCTTGAGTAAGGTATTCTATTGTATCATGTCAAAGGGCGTGTTCCCTCCATCTAATGTACCACATTCTTTCAACCCCCCATCTGGGGTCTGACCTGCATATATACTGGGCTTATGGCCCTTAATAAAGAAATTCTGTTTTAAACCTGAAAACTGGCTGGGTTGTGAGTTGCTGATTCCCTATGCAGGACATTGTTCATCTGGTGTTAACCCTTGGTACACTGTTGGTACCGTAACAGTATATATATACATACAATGAATGCAGGTTGTACTTTGGGTTTAAATCACAGCAACCAAGTTTAAAGTGAACGTTTTTGGGGAGTTGGTGGGCACACTACACATTATTTAGATATACACTACCTGGGATACTACTTTTTTTTTCTCACTATATTATATATGATTGTGATTTATGTACGAATTCATAGTGAGCTTGATTATTTGTTTAGATAAGCATTTATTGATTTAACGATTGAGGTACTTTTTTTTTTTTTTTTTTTCTTTCATTGGAAGTGCACTGGGGGTTGGACCATTACACCTTTTTTTAAACACCTGTGTTTAGCACCTGTTTGTCTGAGGAAGGGGTGAACTCCCCGAAAACGTTCACATTAAACTTGGTTGCTGTGATTTAAACCCAGAGTGTGTGACCTGTGTTCATTGCATCAAATTGGTACCTTTTCTCTACAGTCTGTGAGTAAATTATTATTATTCTTTATTAATAAAGCGCCAACAGATTACGCAGTACTGACCATGGGTACAAGGATAAAAGTACAACGGATAAACGGTACAATAAGAGACACAACAAATACAAGGCGATTTCAGGGCCCTATTCCTGTGGGAACTTACAATCTAGATTGATTGGGTGGATGGGAAAAAGGAGGTGGGGACTGCAAAGGTGAAGAATATTAGTGAGGAGATAGATGAGGGCAACTGGTGGGTAAGTGAAGTTAATTTGTTAATGATTCGGGTGATAAGCTTCCCTGAACAAAAAGGTCTTTAGGGAACGTTTAAAGGAGGAGAGGTTAGGGGAAAGTCTGACAGCTCGAGGAAGTGCGTTCCAGAGGGTTGGTGCCGCATGAGAGAAGTCCTGTAGTCTGGCATGAGAGGAGGTGATGGTAGAGGACGCAAGAAGCAAGTCATTGTTGGATCTTAGGGGGCGGGCTGGGGTATATTTGTTGATGAGTGAGGACAGGTAGGGTGGGGCAGCATTGATGTGGGCTTTGTAGGTCAGGGTGAGAATTTTGATTTTTATTCTCCTGTGAATGGGGAGCCAGTGAAGGGACTCACAGGGAGGTGCAGCAGAAACAGAGCATCGAGAGAGGTAGATTAGCCTTGCAGATGCATTTAGGATGGATTGAAGGGGAGAGAGGCGGGAGAGAGGGAGGCCAGATACTAAGTTATTACAGTATATTTAGCATAGAGGTGATAGTTGAAGCCATAGCTGTTGATGAGTTTACCCAGTGAGGAAGTGTAAATAGAGAAGAGGACCTAGGACAGAGCCTTGAGGTACTCCAACAGACAGAGGCAATGGAGAGGAAGAGTCACCAGCAAAAGAGACGGAGAAGGATCTGTTAGAGAGTCAAGAATGAATCCAGGAGAGGGCAGTGTCACAGAGCCCAAGAGAGCCGAGGGTCCGTGGAGAAGAGGATGGTCAACAGTGTCAAAGGCAGCAGAGAGGTCAAGTAAGATGAGTATAGAGTAGTAGCCTTTGTTTTTAGCAGAAAGGAGATCGTTGGTAACCATGGTGAGGGCAGTCTCAGTTAAGTGTTTGGGACGGAAGCCAGATTGCAGGGGGTCGAGCAATGAGTTGGAGGGCAGGAAGTGGGTTTAGGCGATCAAAAGCTAGTTTTTCAAGGATTTTTGAAGCTAGCGGGAGCAATGATATGGGGCGGTAGTTTGCAGGAGAGTTAGGATCAAGGGATGGGGGTGACCTTTGCATGTTTGAAGGAGGCAGGGAATGAGCCGGTAGAAAGGGATAGGTTGAATATATGAGTAAGAGCTGGAGTGAGGGTGGGAGACAAAGAAGATATTAGATGTGAAGGAATAGGGTCAAGTGGGCAGGCAGTTGTGAGGTGTGAGGAAGACAATAGGGAAGCCACTTCACTCTCAGTGGTTGGGAGGAGGGTGCAGAGAGAGGCAGAGGCGGTGACTGGAAGCGAAGTTAGGAGATCGCAGGCTTGTGTTGGGATGTTTCTTCGGATGGTAAGAGTTTTATTGAAAAAGTAGTCAGCCAGGTCTTGCGTGTTGAAAGCAGACGAGGGGTGGTGCAGGTGGGTAGAGGAGAGATTTGAAAATGAAGAGTCTCTTAGGGTTTGAGGAGTGAGTGGATAGAGGAGAAGTAGGTTTGCTTTGCTAGGTGAAGGGCAGAGGTGTAAGAGTGAAGAATGAACTTATAGTGCATGAAATCGGGTTCGGGGCATGATTTCCTCCAGGCACGTTCAGCAGTGTGGGAGTATTTTTGTAGGTGGCGTGTTTGCTGGGAGTGCCAGGGCTGGAGCTGGCAACGTGGGGCTTTGCGAAGTTGTGGGGAGGGAGCTAGAGAGTCAAGTGCAGAGGAAAGGGTATTGTTATAGCAAGGTCAGGGCAGGATATTGTGGATGTGTGGGGGAGGCGTATTTGAATAAGGTTAGAGAGTTGGGGAGGGTCTACAGTGTGTAGATTTCTACAGGTGCGGGGGTTAGGGGGAGGTAGGTGTAGCCTGTATATTAAGATCAAAGGTGAGCAGATGGTGGTCTGAGATGGGAAATGGTCTACAGGCAACATCAGAGAGAGAATCCCAGATCAATAGAGTGTCCATCACGGTAGTAGATTGTGAGAGGCCGAGGGAGTTAGTGAGTGAGGGAAGTTTAGAGGCAGCAAGGGCAGATGGCTTGTCAATGGAAATCCCCTAGGATTAGAGTAGCTGTATTTTGTAGAGAGAAAGTAAGGAATCCAGGCAGAAAAGTTGTCAAGGAATTTGGAAGTTGGTCCAGGGGGGCGATATATAACTGCCACTCTGATATATAACTGCCACTCTGAGATAGAGGGGGGAGAACAGGCAAATGCAGTGAACTTCAAAGGAAGAAAAGGAGAGAGATGGAAATGGAGATAGGTACTGATAGGAGCAGGAGGGGGAGAGTAAGATGCCAACACCGCCACTGTGTCTCTCACCTGGCCTAGGTGTGTGGCTAAAGTTAAGACCACCATGTGTGAGAGCAGCAATGGAAGCAGTGTCAGAGGAAGATAGCCAGGTTTTATTAATTGCTAAAAGGTTGAAGGCGTTGGAAATAAACAGGTCGTGAACAGTTGTAAGTTTGATACATACGGAGCGAGCATTCCAGAGGGCACAAGAAAAGAGAGGGGATAGGCGTTGTTTGTTAATAGAGATGAGATTGTTGGTATTGCGTGACCTAGAGTTTTTGCAGTGGGAGACAGAGCAAGAGTGTAAAAGTGTGGTGATTGCTGCAGGGCCAGGGTTAGGAGAGACATCACCAGCAGCAAGCAGTAGTAGCAGTGAGAGTGACAGAAGGTGAGAGTGAGACTTGTAGGAGCGCGTATGACTAGACACAGGAGAGTTAGAGGGGGAAGTGTTTTTAAGGAAACGGAGTAGTTCATGAGAGGGCAGCATAGGGGATGAGAGAAGGGAGGGTGAGATATGGATAGTGTGGGGGTTGTTGTTATAGGGAGCAGAAAATACATAGAGAGCATTGTGCAGGTGTATAGTTATTAAGTTTACCTGTTAGAAACTGGAGGTGGAAACTGCAATCCCACTAACTCCAGTGAGTAACTCTGCTACTTAGAATCAGAGAGCTACGGCTCTTATGCTGTATGTAGAGTGAAAGTGATGAAATGATTCTGAGCAGCTGTTACAGGCAGTCTTAGCTAGCCAGGAGTTACACACTTACAAATTAGAGGGGGGGGGGGGGGGGGTGGCAGGATGAATGAAATTTAGACAGTATCTGATAAAATGATTAAAGGTAGACAAAATGGAGACGGAGGAAATGGTTACCAGGGAAATCTAGCACAAATTAAAGGTGCGTTTAAAAGCAGTCAGAGAGGCAGTAAATAAGTATATGTCTCATCCGTTTTCTATGTTACTGTTCCTGTTTCTCAGAAATTTGTCAATTGCTGATCTGTACAGGGATCTAGACAGAAATATATAGATTGATAGTGATATATCTAACACTGTTGCACTGCAGAGGTATTCTGCGTATCCTTATTCACTGATTGTATTTTCATCTAGCTATAGAAACGTGTTTTATTTCCAGCATATTGCAGAATATTCCCAACCACAGACAGCTGTCAGCAGTGATCAATGCCTTGTATGAAAATATTTTATTTTGAAGAAAATGTGCTGCTGTTTGCTTATTTAAGAGACCCTGGAGAATTCATTTACATAAATATTACTCTGAAACAGGAGCAAGTACAGAATTCTGTGCACAGTGTGACCACAAGGGCATAGGATATATTAACACATCTTTAAATGAATCTGAATCTCTCCTCTCTGTAAAGTAAGGATGCTTTCAATAATGGAAATGTTAATAGTTTATTTTTATCGAATAACAAAATGCAAAGTGCGTTAACAGAAGACAAATCTAAATCACATCATACAATCATAGATTTTGACGACAGATAAGAACAATAGCCCCAACAAGTCTGCCCAGTATTTCCTAAAAGTGTAAACTTATCTAGTTCGTAGGACAGCGTTATGCTTGTCCCAGGCTTTCTTTAAGTCATTGTTTCTCAACCTTTTTGTCGCAAGTACCCTTAAAGGCATTAATTTCTATGTACCCCCAACTGTAGCACAAATATTATCTTTTACATTAGCAAAAATGGAAATCATATATACCTCTATTTCACCAAGCTTGTATCAGATATGTTAATTAAGTAAATATATAGGAATCTGTTTCCTTCTTAATATGAGGAGAGTGCATGGCTTCATTCCTTACTTGTGGCAAATACAGAACCTGACCACCAGGAGGAAGCAAATACACCCCAGCCAAAGGCTTAAATACCTCTCCCACTTCCCTCATATCCCAGTCATTCTTTGCCTTTCGTCACAGGAGGTTGACAGAGAAGTTGACAGAGAAGTGTCAGAAGATACGGAGTAGTTCCTTAGGAAGGGTATCTACCCTTTTGAAATGGGACTGGAGTTTTAAGTAGTCTTGTCAGTCTCTCAGTGAGAGCATTGACAAAAGTTAGGGTCTGAAGATGCAGGGAGAGTCTTTCTGCAAACCCATCCAGACTCGTATTAACATCTCCTAAGCAACCAGTGTTGACAAGTTTCGCTGCCTGCTTTCATCACTCAAGTACATGTCAGGAGCTATGCTACAAGGCTGCCACACTTGAGAGGCTGTGTTTCTGTTCCACAGCATAGATTCCGGTAAGATTGTTTTAATTTTTTTACACATATGGTAACGCTAGAAGACAGGGTCACAGTGTGTCTCCTTTTTTATCTGTATGGAATCAAGGGTTAATATCTCCTGAGGGGGGGATTTTTTGAACAGTAGGGATTAATCTCATAAATTTGTATTTGGTTTATACTGCGTTTATGTGTGATGTTTTTTTAAGGCTCATAGGCTGAGGATGGAACATACAGGTTACTTTCACTTTAGAGCTGCACAGCTTTACAAGCTTGGCACACTTTTCCTTAGCAGAGGCAGTCCTAGGTTGTGCTCCATGTGACCGGGTGTTGTCGTAGTTTCACTTCCTATTCTCTGACCGTGCTGGTTATCGGAGAAAAGCGTTTTACTCTGTGTGCCTGGGTCATAGGAGGTGGTGAGTGCCCCAGCCATTGGGGGTGCCGTTTTTATATTTTATATAACGTTCGTTATTGTTATGGTAGGACATAGCCCATAGCTATGGAGGACTCGGATATAGAGGGAGTATCCTCTAAAACATCAAAGACTAATGCCTTTTTATATTGTGAGGAGGTCGAGGTTTACCCGCCCTCTCACTTGTGTTCCACATGCCTATAAAAAGTGATTATGTCAAAAAAGGTTAACATGTTTGATTCTACTGAGCCTTCCACCTCTGAGGGGTCCTGTCCCATGAGGTGCGCACCCTGCTTTCATCTCCTAATACACATGCAGTTTTCCCATAGAACGCCTGATCCTCCATCTGGAGGAGGGCTTTTACCTCCAGACTTCACTGCGTAGTTACAAACGGCAGTGTCTGCGGCCATTAGTGCTTTACCTCGCCCTGCTAAGCCCAAGCGAAAGGTCAAATATTGCTATCCTTCCCAGGGTCATCATCTAGTTTATTGACTATAGCTGATAGACGGTTATCTGATGATGAAGTTCTTTCTGATTTTTCAGAGTGTGAACTTTCTGGGTCTCTAAGCCTCTGATTGCAGAGGAACCCGGTTTTAAATTTAGGATGGAGCACTTGCGATTTCTTTTAAAGGAAGTTCTGGCTACTTTAGAGGTTCCAGAGGCCAAACTGCCTGAAGAACCTTTAATACTTAAACTGGATAGAGTTTACGAAAACAGGGTTGTTCCTCAGACTTTCCCTGTTCCTGTAAAGTTGGCAATCCATTCTTAAGAATGAATAGGAGAGGGTTCTTCCTTCACCCCTTTCGTCTGCCTTTTAAGAAACTCTTCCCGGTCCCGGAATCTCAATTGGAGTTGTGGGGTTCTGTCCCTAAGCTGGATGGCGCTGTCTCAATGCTTGCAAAACCCACTACTATCCCACTGGAGAATAGCTTGTTGTTCACAGAGCTCATGGATAAAGAGATGGAAACTCTGTTAAGAAAGATGTTTCAACATTCGGGATATTTATTTTCAACCAGTGGCGGCAGTTGCGGGGCAGCTGGTGTGACTCATCGGAATTGATCGAGGTGGAAGGTCCCCTCAATATTATTCTTGATAGAATTAAGGCTTTAAGGGTAGCCAATTCTTTTATTTGTGATGCGAATTTGCAAATTATTTGTTTAAATGCTAAAACTGCTGGGTTTTCTGTTCAGGCCCGCTTGGCTCTGTGGCTGAAGTCCTGGTGTGCGGACTTGACTTCCAAATCCAGACTCTTTTTTTTTTTTTTTTCCCTTCCATTCAAGGGTAAGATTTAGTTTGGTCCGGGCCTGGACTCCATTATTTCCACAGTTACATGGGGCAAGGCTGCCTTCCTACCGCAAGATAAAAAGAACAGATCTAAGGGACAATCTAATCATTTTTGTTCTGATAAATC